>NW_024044851.1:1100342-1348622 GCF_015852505.1 Tachyglossus aculeatus | reverse complement strand
ATGGCACCTGTCATTTAGCTATCTTTCTTAAGTGACCTACTCAGTCTCTGTGGGAAATATAAGCATATAAAGTCATGCAGCATGATACTGGTATTCTAAATGCTATAATTAGATATGTATGTATATACATATGTGTGGGGGGTACATACATTTGTGCGTGTGTATATATGTATATATATATAGAGAGAGGAATATAAATATATATAAATTATTGTATAATTACAATTGCATATACATTAATATATTTTATATGTAATTGTAATTATACAATAATTTATGTATATATATATATAGAGAGAGAGAGAGAGAGAGAGATAAACAAATACCCACACATTGAGGTTTGAGGATATCACTGCTGATGATTGAATGGTATCCTGTCATTGGAAGGGGCTGAGGTAGTAATAATAATAATAATGATGGTATTTGTTAAGCGCTTACTATGTGCCAAGCACTGTTGTAATGACAAATTCACTTCCGCAATTCCTTTTACATCAACACTATGTAACAGCGTGGCTCACTGGGAAGAGCCCGGGCTTTGGAGTCAGAGGTCATGGGTTCAGATCCCATCTCTGCCGCTTGTCAGCTGTGTGACTTTGGGCAAGTCACTTCACTTCTCTGGGCCTCAGTTCCCTCCTCTGTAAAATAGGGGTGGAGACTGTGAAACCCCCTGTGGGACAGCCCGATCACCTTGTAACATCCCCAGCGCTTAGAACAGTTCTTTGTACATAGTAAGCGCTTAATAAATGCCATTATTATTATTATGAACACTATTGCTGTTTTGCTGGCTCTGCTTTTGCCACCTGCAGCGCTGATCCCCATCTGCCCTCTGGAATCCCCAGGGCTGCCAGAGTCAGCGACCGGCTATCTTCTCTCCCAGGCACTATACTGCGAGCTAGTACAGATACAAAGTAGATATAGATACAAGGCAACAAGGTTGGTCACAGTTCATCTATTTTTTTCTGATGGTATTGACGCCCATTTACTTGTTTTGTTTTGTTGTCTGTCTCCCCCTTCTAGACTGTGAGCCCGTTGTTGGGAAGGGATTGTCTCTATCTGTTGCCGAATTGTACTTCCCAAGTGCTTAGTACAGTGCCCTGCACACAGTAAGCGCTCAATAAATATGATCGAATGAATGAATTAATGATGTTTATATTTCTATAGTTCTATGTATTCTGATGGTATTGATGCCTGTCTACTTGTTTTGTTTTGTTGTCTGTCTCCCCCTTCTAGACTGCGAGCCCGTTGTTGGGAAGGGATTGTCTCTGTTGCCGAATTGTGCTTTCCAAGCGCTTAGTACAGTGCTCCTCACACAGTAAGCGCTCAATAAATACGATTGAATGAATGAATGAGTATCTTTTGGTGTTATGTTTTTCCTGATATCTCTATTTTAAAACAGTCAAGCTATAGGTTTATGTCAGGCTGTTGTGCCATTTGCTGTATTTCTTCAGAGTACACTTTATTACCCTTTTTTAAACATTCAAATAAAACTTCTTCCTTCCTTATTTATATTCCCTTTGTTTCAGTCCCCAGAAAATTCCCCTGACCCTACCTGAGTAACCTCATCATTCTTTCTCCTCAAACGCCCGCTGGGTGAAAAAAAGTGATTCATTCAGTGCCGATGAAAAAACAGAAGGCTGTCCATCACCTTGCCCCCTGCTACCTCACCTCCCTTCTCTCCGTCTCCAGCCCAGACCGCACCCTCCATTCCTTTGCCGCTAACCTCTTCACTGGGCCTCGTTCTCGCCTGTCCCGCCATCGAACCCCGGCCCACGTCCTCCCCCTGGCCCGGACTGCCCTCCCTCCACACATCTGCCAAACTAGCTCTCTTCCTCCCTTCAAAGCCCTACTGAGAGCTCACCTCCTCCAGAAGACCTTCTCAAACTGAGCCCCCCGCTTTTCCTCGGCTCCTCCTCCCCTCCCCGTCTCCCCATTCCCTCCCTCTGTCCTACCCCCTTCCCCTTCCCACAGCCCTTCTGTATATTTGTACTTGCTTATTACCCTATTTAATTTATGAATGATGTGTATATATCTATAGTTCTGTTTGTTTTGATGGTATTGACAGGTGCCTACTTGTTTTGTTTTGCTGTCTGTCTCCCCCTTATAGACCGTGAGCCCGTTGTTGGGTAGGGACTGTAGCTATACGTTGCCGAATTGTACTTTCCAATCACTTAGTACAGTGCTCTGCGCACAGTAAGCACTCAATAAATATGATCGAATGAAGGAAGTCATCGCTGGATGCGACTCAAGAGCGTGTGATCCACTAGAAATCCAACAGCAGATTAGAACCCGGGTTCTAGAAAGTGGTGACTTTTTTCCCTTTAGACTTTTAAACTATTTTTATGTAGAGGTTTCTTTTTTTCAGTGCATTATTATTACTATTATATATATATATATATATATTCTACATCTATACCAACGTTAATATTGAGCACAATCAGGTAGCGGTTTTCAAAGTTGGTTTAATTTTAACATTTGTGTTCTGACTGAAAGAGCAGTCTGACTTTTTGAAAATATTGTGGATGATAAAATACATTTGTATAGTATACATTTTTCAGAAAAAGAAACTTATTTAGAATTTACTTGACACCAGAATACCTCCTTTGTATTGAATTTTGGAATGGTGACTAGAACATAGGAAATTCATATTTATCAAATTAAGAATGTTTCGTTTTGTTGTCTGTCTCCCCTTTCTAGACTTTGCGCCCGTTGTTGGGTCGGGACCGTCTCTATATGCTGCCAACTTGTACTTCCCAAGCACTTAGTACAGTGAGTGCTCTGCACACGGTAAGCACTCAGTAAATACGATTGAATGAATGAATGAATGAAAGAATATTCACTGTTGTTGAAACTAGTATACTTTGGCCACACAGTGACAGATTGTGAAGCAACCTATGCCTAGTCTTCGATAAACAGGAATTCTCAATTTCAAGGATATTACGTTTCTCCGTCGATGAACTGCGTTGTCAAAAACTCACCATCACACCCTGGACAATCTGGTTCTGATCACGAAAAGATTAGCGTGCTCTGTCCAGGCAGGTGATGTTCATTCATTCATTCATTCAATCGTATTTATTGAATGCTTACTGTGTGCAGAGCACTGTACTAAGCGCTTGGGAAGTACAAGTTGGCAACATATAGAGACGGTCCCTACCAAATAACGGGCTCACGGTCTAGAAGGGGATGACAGACAACAAGACAAAATGTTCTGATTAGATTATGTCCCCTCTCTCCACACTGAAAGGGTGTCCTTGTAACCAGATATTATCTCCATCCAGATGATAATTTACCCCATTTAATTGGGGGTGGTGGTGGTGAAGGTGTCTCAGGAGCCCATTGAGGATTTCTCCATCTGGTAGGAGACAGTCCATGTCTGATTGGAGATAGTTACTGATAGAGATTCTCTCCTCCTGAAAGGACTCCACCTCATCTCTGAGAAAGGAGAGAGCTTCAAATTGAATAGAAATATTTGGAGGAGGGGCAAGAAAGGCTGATGCAAGACATTTTTCTTGAAATGGCAGCATATATAAGAATACCGTGGAAGGTTATCCTTGAAACAGTGGAAACAAGTTAATATAAAATACTACAAATGTGGCCACATTTATCCACTTCCCGGTGGGAGGTCCAGGTTATCGGATTCCTCCAGGAAAGAGACCGTGGTTGCACATGTATAACTCTGGTCCTGTGAGGGTGAGGGGATTTCACTCCCTGGGATCCTGGCAGAAGTGGGGAGGTCAATCTGGGCAGTGGATGGCCTTTGAGCCTCCTGAAGGGCCAATAGTATGGTGATTCCTGCCCAGGGACTCCAATCGTCTACCCAGCCTCCACTCCAGAAGGGGTGAGGTTTTAATAATGATAATAATAATAATAGCAACTATAATAAGGATGATAATGATAATAACTGTGGTAATCGTTAAGCACTTTGAGAAGCAGTGTCAGCTAATGGATAGAGCACAGGCCTGGAAGACTGGAGGACCTAGATTCTAATCCTGGCTCTGCCACTTTCCTGCTCTGTGACCCTGGGCAAGTCACTTAACTTCTATGTCTCAGTAACTCAACTGTAAAATGGGAATTTAGACTATGAGCCCCATGTGCGAAAGTCTCGGTGTCCAACCCTATTTGCTTGCATCTACTCCAATGCTTAGAATGGTGCCTGGCATGTAGTAAGTGCTTAAATGCCATTATTATTATTACTATTAACAGAAACATTGTGACAAGTATTGTATTAAACGCTGGGGTAGATGCAAGATCGTCAGGCCCCGCAAGTAGGAGGAAGAACAGATATCCAAGTGCACAGGTAACCCAGAAGGGCAGGTGGATAGGGGAAATGATGTTTTCATGAAGTCTTTTGGATTTTTATTTTCTCGATTGTAGGAAAATGTGACTGATAACAAGATCATATCTGAATCACCTCCGATGAATGAATTTGAAACCCTCACTGCCAAATTCCACTTTGTTGGACTGCCAGGATCAGAGAAATTAAAATGAACAGGAGCTACTGGAGAGAGCAACAAAGAAGGAATTTCTATCAACTGTGGACTTGTAAGATCAAAAATTGTTTTACTAGGCTATCAGTACGTGCAAGCTTTTCTTTTCACCCTATCTCGTCTGCAGAAGATGTTTAAAGAGGGAAAGAAATGTGCAGATTCATGTGGCTGTGGTGACTAACTTCATAGGCAAATTAGAAATGCATTGATTTTGCTCTGATTATACTTCTCTGTGAAACCAATTCCTGGATCGTTCTAAACTATAATTGGGCTTTTTGGATTTGATAAAACATAACCTATCTATCTTTCATCTTAGTTTTATATTTAATAAGCTTAAACTATTTGCTTTTACTAATGACCAAGTAAATATAGAAACTATTTTAAAATTCTAGTACATATCAAAATGTTAGCACATAATAGCTATTTGACATATTCATATTTGATTTTTCTAGTCTTTCACTTAAAAATAATAATAATAATAATGGCATTTATTAAGCGCTTACTATGTGCAAAGCACTGTTCTAAGCACTGGGGAGGTTACAAGGTGATAAGGTTGTCCCACAGGGGGCTTACCCTCTTAATCTCCATTTTACAAATGAGCTAAAATAAATATAAATGTATAAATATAATGGCATTTATTAAGCACTTACTATGTGCAAAGCACTGTTCTAAGCGCTGGGGAGGTTACAAGGTGATCAGGTTGTCCCATGTGGGGCTGACAGTCTTCATCCCCATTTTACATATGAGGTAACCGAGGCCCAGAGGAGTTAAGTGACTTGCCCAAAGGCACACAGCTGACAATTGGTGGATCCGGGATTTGAACCCGTGACCTCTGACTCCCAAGCCCGGGCTCTTTCCACTGAGCCACGCTGCTTCTCTAAAAATAGACAAATATAAGATAATTTGAGAAGTAAACCAAATAAATAAGGATACATTGCTATGAAATAGGACTAATAAAAATGTATTTGTAGTAACTAATGTGTCGATCCAGGTAGACAGTGACATTAGAACTTGCTAAATTGCTTTTGAAAATTATTTACAAACCATGCTATCTAGTGGTATTTCTTGTTAGAGTTCATGTTATTCTGGCGTTTAATGGAGCTGAGATGCATTTAATCTCTAGATGTTGTTTAATATTTATAAAGAAATAACTCGCCAAAATAAATTTAGCATATGTTTTGGGTTAGAGTCCGTGTGTTGGGTTTTTTCCGTGGGCGAATACTTTTGCAATGTCAGAGGCTTAGCACTTATTCATTGTTTTATTAAATCAAGAAAAACTCATCCAATTATTTGAGGGCATCAAATGACACACCAGAAGTCCAAGGGTGCTAGATGTTATCCATATTGAAGCAACAATATTCCAAGAATCCTCAGATCAAATCTAAATTGGACAAATTATACAGTAATATGCATCAGGATTTCATCTTAAAACTGATTAACTATAATCTCAAATTTACCAAATCCAGTAAAATTGACTTTGAATCCAAAATTTAAATTTTTTTAAATTATAAGTTGTGTATAATTGGAGTGATTTTTTTCCCTAAGATTGTTTTGGTAATATCATTTTTCATTTCTTTCAGTTGGCACTTGTCAATGCATTAAGTACCCTGGGAGATAAGAGTAAAGAGGCCACTCATGTACCCTATCAGGATTCCAAACTAACAAGGACCCCCTGGGGGAAAAAAGGTATGAAAGCGAAACTCTTCTCTCATCTATTTCCATGGGCCTGGTTTCAAGGATCCATTGAGAGAGTTATCTGTGTTTGAATGTGTACTGTTAATTTCATTAGTTTCAGAATTATTTTCCCTGAGGAGTAAGCTTTTTATAAATCGCAGAATTGTTTTCCTTTAGGAGTAAGCTTTTTATAAATCCCATCATAAAGTTTAGCTTTAAATCTATTTGTTCTGACATCTTGACACCTGTCCACATGTTTTGTTTTGTTGTCTGTCTCCCCCTTCTAGACTGTGAGCCCGTTGTTGGGTAGGGACCGTCTCTATATGCTGCCGACTTGTACTTCCCAAGCGCTTAGTACAGTGCTCTGCACACAGTAAACGCGCGCTTAGTACAGTGCTCTGTACACAGTAAGCGCTCAATAAATACGATTGAATGAATGAATGAATGAAAGTTAACTATTTCCAAGTTCCTTAGTGAAATTAGAGAAACAGCGTGGCTCAGTGGAAAGAGCCCGGGCTTTGGAGTCAGAGGTCAGGGGTTCAAATCCCGGCTCCACCAGCTGTCAGCTGTGTGACTTCGGGCAAGACACTTCACTTCTCTGGGCCTCAGTTACCTCCTCTGTAAAATGGGGATTAAAATTGTGAGCCCCACATGGGACAGATTGATCACCTTGTATCCTCCACAGCACTTAGAACACTGCTTTTCACATAATAATAATAATAATAACAATAATAATAATGGCATTTGTTAAACACTGACTATGTGCAGGGCACTGTTCTAAGCGCTGAGGGGGAATACAAGGTAATCAAGTTGTCCCACGTGGGGCTCACAGTCTTAATCCCCATTTTACAGATGAGGTAGCTGAGGCTCAGAGAAGTTAAGTGCCTTGCCCAAGGTCACACGGCAGACATGTGGCGGAGTCGGGATTTGAACACTTGACCTCTGACTTCAAAGCCCGTGCTCGTTCCAGAGCTTAACAAATACCACATTATTATTACTATTATTATTATTATTATTACTATTATTATTAAAATAACAATACTTCAGATTTCCAATTGGTAGAATTTTTTACATCAATTCAGCCATAAACTGAAGGTTAATAGTTTATGTTGCTCATTGTTGAATCAGTTTTAGGATCGCACGGAAGGGGTTTTCCCCACCATCCACCTTCTCCCCCTGCCCTGATCCTCCACAAAAGATCTCTCTGCGACCAGTGTCTGAAGCTAATCTGGGGATGGACCATGAATTCATCTCTTTGGGGAGGAGGGCTTGCTCCACTGCGGCTGCTGGAATTCTGGTCCAGCCTGGGATCAATTTCTGTCCTGCACTGTATCAACCACTGAGATGGACCCACACCGTGGTGAAGTGGATAGTAATAATAATAATAATTATGCTACCTGTTAAGCGCTATGTGTCAAGCGCCGCTCTAAATGCTGGGGTGGATACAGGATAATCAGGTTGTCTCACGTGGGGCTCGCAATTTTAGTCCCCATTTTACAGATGAGGTAACTGAAGCACAGAGAAGTGAAGTGGCTTGCCCAAGGACACATGGCAGACAAGTGGCAGAGGTGGGATTAATGATAGCATTTATTAATAATGATACCATTTATTAAGCGCTTACTATGTGCAAAGCACTGTTCTAAGCGCTGGGGAGGTTACAAGGTGATGAGGTTGTCCCACGGGGGGCGCTCACAGTTTTAACTTCCATTTTACAGATGAGGGAACTGAGGTCCAGAGAAGTTAAGTGACTTGCCCAAAGTCACACAGCTGACAAGTGGCGGGGCCGGGATTCGAACCCATGACCTCTGACTCCAGAGCCCGTGCCCTTTCCACGCTGCTTCTCTAAAGAACCCAAGCCTGTGCTCTTTCCACTAAGTTATGCTGCTTCCACAGTATTCTGGAATTTCTGCAGTCACTGTCTCAGAATTGTGGTACAATCCGAGAATGTCTCTTTGGGACAGCCCCCCTGGAACATCTCTGTGGGGGACAGGGCTGCTCTGGAAATCTTGCTCCAGCCCAGGACCCTTCCATTTATGATGATGATGATGATGATGATGATGATGATGATGATAATAATAATGATAATAATAATAATAATAATAATAATAATAGTAATAATGGTATTTGTTACTATGAGCCAGGCACTATACTAAGCTCTGAGGTGGATACAAGCAAATCGAGTTGGACACAATCCCTGCCCCATCTGGGCTCACAGTATCAATCCACATTTTACAGATGAGGCAAATGAGGCACAGAGAAGTGAAGTGAGTTGCCCAAGGTCACGCAGCAGACAAGTGGTGGATCCAGGATTAAAATCCGTGACCTACAGACTCCCAGGCTTGGGCTCTATCCACTAGGCCATGCTGCACTCTCTATCTCTATCTTCTAGGCACCCCCAGGGACTCTTTCTTAAACCCAAGACGGTAGTTTGGAGCCCTACTGGAAAGATTTCTGTCGTAACCTTTTTCCTCACTCTCTGGGATGGCCGGTCATATTCATTCATTCACTCAATCGTACTTATTGAGCGCTGACTGTGTGCAGAGCACTGTACTAAGCGCTTGGGAAGTTCAAGTTGGCAACATATAGAGACAGTCTCTACCTAACAACGGGCTCACAATCTAGAACAGACCTGCATTCTTCCCATCTTCAAATCCCTTACCAAGTCACATCTTTTTCAGGAGACCTTCCCTGATTAAACCCTCATCTCTCCACCCTGAATCTTTACCCTCTGAACACTTAGATTTATCTCTACTCTTCCCCCCATCCTCTGGCAACACACCCACCTACCCACCACATTGTTGAGATCTGTGCCACAGTTATAATTATTAATACTCAGTGGGACCTTGTGGTATCTGAAGTCAGTGAAGTGACCCCCCCCACCTTACCTCCTTCCCCTCCCCACAGCACCTGTATATATGTATATATGTTTGTACGTATTTATTACTCTATTTATTTATTTATTTTACTTGTACATATTTATTCTAGTTTATTTTGTTAATATGTTTTGTTTTGTTGTCTGTCTCCCCCTTCTAGACTGTGATCCCTCTGTTGGGCAGGGACCGTCTCTATATGTTGCCAATTTGTACTTCCCAAGCGCTTAGTACAGTGCTCTGCACACAGTAAACGCTCAATAAATGCGATTGAATCAATCAATCAATCAATCTTATTTATTGAGCGCTTACTGTGTGCAGACCAGTGTACTAAGCGCTTGGGAAGTACAACTGAATCAAAGTGAGGGAGGATAATCTAAGAACGTTGCTTCTCCCCACAAGAATGCATTTTTGTTATTCCAAACCTTAATCCAGCACTGATTCTGATCTCATTGCTTTTTGTATTTGTGGCCCGACAGAAAAAGACCCCATAGAATGCTAAATGACCAAGAAATTAAAGTTTTTAATAGACTTTACCTAGCTATCTGGAGTAAAAATGTGTATCATGGTTAAACATATCTGGCACTTTAGATATTTCTATTCTGGGTGTGTGAAGATTGTGTGCTCTTGAGGGAGAAAGTTCAAGAAAGCCATTCTCATCCAGAGAAGAAAAGATCAGTCAGTCAATTATATTTATTGAGCACTTACTTTATGCAGAGCACTGTACTGAGCGCTTAGTAGAGTACAGTACAACCTGTTAACCTTGTATCCCCCCAGCGCTTACAACAGTGACTTGCACATAATAAGCGCTTAACAAATACCATCATGATCATTATTATTATTAAAAAAGCATCATCTGTCAGAAGTAAACCAGAACAAGCTGGAACTCAGCCCCGGAATCCGTGTTCTTGTTGTGGGCAGGGAACGTGTCTGTTTATTGTTATATTGTACTCTCCCAAGCGCTTAGTACACTGCTTTGCACACAGGAAGTGCTCAGTAAATATGAATGAATGAATTAATGTTCTAAGTGGGCAGTCTGCTCCCCCGGTCCCTGATATCTGCTGTCTCTAGTTGTCAGTGGTTGTCAGGGTTGCCCTGAGTCTACATGCACATGGCCTTGTTTTCTTCACTGTTTATCTGGCCACCCCGTCTTCCTTCCCACTTGGTTTTCAATAGACGATTCATATCTGTGACAGTCGAAGGGAACAGAATGCTGAAGATTTGCAGCATTTTCCAATATTCCTGAAGCCTGTATCTTCAGTGTCGACACCAGGCTCTTCAGGGCCTTCTTGTCTCTATCCCCTAGAAGGATATTATAAGTCTGCTGTCCCACATAAGCCCGCAGGGTTTCCTGAGCTTCACAGATGACAATGTTTTGTTTGGCCCGTTATTCCATTTAATCAATATGTTGTTCCTTTTCATCCTTAATACGGTTGGTATCTGATGTCTCAGGCCCTGAGAGCAGTCAGTATCTTCAAGCTCTGTGTGGTGTGCCCAAATAACTCTTAAGTTACACCCTGAGTGAACTAGAAATGATCATTTTTCTGTTCTCTTATTTTCCTCTCTTCCTTTCAGGAACACCTTTTTGACATATGCCTATTGATTTTCTTTTCTTTTCTTTTGAAATAGCTAATTACCAGGCAGACTTAGCCAACATTACTTGTGAAATTGCGATAAAGCCAAAGCTGATCGATGGACTCGAAAACAGTCAGCGAAGGCTGCAGACCCCGAAGAAGCAGTACGAAGAGAAACTAATGATGCTGCAGCATAAAATTCGGGATACTCGGCTCGGAAGAGATCAAGTGCTTCAGAATTTAGGTAAGAACTGGAACTTAATGTAATTACCTTTGTGTGAGATTTTATTTTCCCATTTCCATTTTTTTAAGGGAAGAAAAATTCAAGACCTACGTGAAATGTGCATTAGAACAAGTGTCCTATCTAGATCATGAGTTGATTTGCTGTTTATTTCAGAATTGTAAACTCCTACAGTGTTTTTTATAGATACTATTAATAAAAAAAAGTTCTGTTCACATCTCCCTGCTCCTCACCACCCCTGAAGTAACGTGGTCTAGTGAGTAGGGAACAGACCCAGAAGTCAGAAGGACCTACCTTCTAACCCCGGCTCTTCCTCTTGTCCTCCGTGTGACCTTGGGAAAGCCTATTAATTTCTCTGTGCCTCTGTTACCTCATCTTTAAAATGGGGATTAAGTTTGTGAGCCCCATGTGAGACAGGGACTGCGCCCAACCCAATTTGCTCATATCCACCCCATCACTTAGTACAGTGCCTGACACATAGTAAGCGCTTAAATTCCACAAGCCTTCACATCGAAAAGAAACTCATTACCGTTGGCTTTAGGGAACTCAATCAATTTGTCCCCTCCTACCTTAACTTTTCTGAATTTCGTACTACAACCAATCTGCACACTTTGCTCTTCTAATGCCAACCTACTCAATGTACGTCAGTCTCGTCGTTCTCACCGCTGAATCCTTTGCCCACGTCCTCTCTCTGGTCTGGAACTCCCCTTTTCCTTCAGATGTGACAGACCACCCAACTCACCAACTTCAAAACTTTATTAAAGTCACATCTCCAAGAGATCTTCCTCAGCTAATCCCTCATTTCCCCTACACCCTCTCCCTTCTGCTTTGCTTATGCTCTTCGATCTGTACCCCTTAATATGCTTGATGTTTGCCTGTACACTTGGATCTGTAACCCTTAAATACTTGATTATCACCCCAACCTCAGCCCCACAGCACTTACGTACATATCTGCCAATTTACTTTAATGTCTGTCTCCCCCTCTAAACTATGTCTATGTCTATGACTATGTCTAAGTCTTTGTGGGCAGGGAAGATATCTACCAACTCTATTTGTATTGTATTATCCCAAGCACTTAGTAGAGTGCTCTGCACACAGTGAGTGGTCAGTTCAGTCTTCTTGATTTGACCATCATTGATGTTTTCAATATTAAGAATATTCTATTCATCCATTAAATTTAGGCCACGTAAAATCATGTCGGGTTTTCTTTGGGAAATCTTAACATAGCAATGGTCTAAATGACAATTAAGCTTGAGAGGAATAGAGAATGTTCTCAGGCTATCGGAAGTAGTTGTGAGGTCATTGAATGATTGCTCATCGTGAATTCTAAAGTTACGTAAAAATTAGTAGAAGAAAATTTCCTTTTGTCTTTAAGGCCTGGTGGAATCTTGTTCAGAGGAGAAAGCCAGAAAAGTTAAATCTGAATATAAGAAGCCGCAGACCATGAGTAAAGAACTTCAGCGACTCCATACTGCTCAGAAAGAGCATGCACTTGTGCTGAAAAGTCAAACTCAATATGAAAAGCCGCTGAAGAAATTGCAGCAGGATGCGACAGAAATGAAAAAGGCAAAGGTATAGATTTTCTTTGAAAGAAACACTAAATTTGGAGTCTGGGAAACTTGGCATTTAGAGCGAAGCTATGAGATTGCAAAGTGTTCTCCATTTTTAATTGCAAATGCTATGCTTTGACCTTACGTTATGATTAAAGATAGATTGGCTGTCATTCAGTAGAGTTAAAAATTCACTGTTCCTTGTTAGACATTTTTCAGCCATCTAGGATGGAACCTTTTGTGTCACATTGGAAGATAGATTTTCCTGTGTTGGACATCAAAATCACAAGAGAATAACATATTTTAGATCAGCTATTTGTGGGAAATGTACGATTCAAGTTAATCAAAACTTCAGGTCATTGAATACAATTTTCTATCGTAAAATTTTCAGAGTAATTTTAACACATTAACATACATTAAGCGTAACAAGTCTGCAGTCGCTCATAAAATTTTCATAATAGTTTTAACACATTAACGTACATTAAGCATAAAAAGTGTGCAGGCACTCCTCCTTTCTCACCTCCCTGATGGGAATCTTCAATCAGTCACTTGCCAATGGCTCCTACTCCACATTGTAGGGTGGAGAGTGGGGAAAATAGGTCTAGAGAGTCATGGCAGTTTCCCCAAAACAGGAAGGCAGAGGTGAGACTAGAAAGGCAAGTCGGTGGTGGAGAAGGCTACTTAGAGGCAGTAGCCCTAAACCTAGACAATCTCGGCCAATCAGTCATATTTATTGAGCGCCTACAATGTGAGGAGCACTCTACTAACCTCCTGGGAGAGTATTGTATAACAGAGGCAGGGAACGTGTTCACAGTTTAGAGGGGGAGATAGACATTAATATAAATAAATAACGGACAGCTATGGACATGAGTGTGAGCCCGTTTCTAGACCGTGAGCCCGTTTCCAGACTGTGAGCCTGTTGTCGGGTAGGGGCCGTCTCTATATGTTGCAAACTTGTACTGCCCAGGCGTTTAGTACAGTGCTCTGCACACAGTAAGCGCTCAATAAATACGATTGAATGAATGAATGAATATGAACGAGTGCTGTAGGGCTGAGGGAGGGCTCGAAGAAGCCGTGAGTCAGGGTAGATCATAGGCCGTCTATTGTACTGCCCATGTTCCTTAATGTGGAAATGTAGTATTAATGAGCTCGTCTTGCTTACCTCTATAGGTACGCTTAATGAAACAAAAGAAAGAAGAACAAGATGACAGAATCTCGAAGAAACCGAGAGATAGCGCAGCTTAAAGAAGACCAACAGAAACGAGACGTGAGTTGGAGGATTTTTCACTCTAGGACACTGTTATCACTGTGTTAGTGGAATCAAACACTTAGAACGGTGCTTTGCACATAATAAGCGCATAATAAATGCCATCATTACTGATATTATTATTATTATCTGTGGAATTTCTGGGAAAAGTTATGGGATAATTATAATTTCCTGAATTATCTATATTTTTTATGATTAATAGTAATGTTACATTAAATGAAAGGTAATGCCCCCATACATTTTTTGGTTTTGTTTTTGTTTGTTTTAATGGAATCTGTTAAACATTTACTGTGTGTGTCAAACACTGTTCTAAGCGCAGGGGTTGATCAGACGGTCCTTGTCCCACCTAATAATAATGATGACATTTATTAAGCGCTTACTATGTGCAAAGCACTGTTCTAAGCGCCGGGGAGGTTACAAGGTGATGAGGTTGTCCCACGGGGGGGCTCACAGTCTTAATCCCCATTTTACAGATGAGGGGACTGAGGCACAGAGAAGTTAAGTGGCTTGCCCATAATCACACAATTGACAGGTGGCGGTTCCGGGATTTGAAGCAGCGTGGCTCAGTGGAAAGAGCCCGGGCTTTGGAATCAGAGGTCATGGGTTCAAATCCCACCTCTGCCAATTGTCAGCTGTGTGACTTTTGGCAAGTCACTTAACTTCTCGGTGCCTCAGGTACCTCATCTGTAAAATGAGGATGAAGGCTGTGAGCCCCCTTTGGGACAACCTGATCACCTTGTAACCTCCCCAGCGCTTAGAACAGTGCTTTGCACATAGTAAGTGCTTAATAAATGTCATTATTATTATTATTATTATTATTATTATTATTATTTGAACCCATGACCTCTGACTCCAAAGCCCGGGCTCTTTCCACTGAGCCACGCTGCTTCTCAGCGTGGGGTCCTGGTCTTCACATGGGGTCGTAGTCTTTTGAATCCCCATTTCCTGAAGGTGTAGGAACTGAGGTACGGAGAAGTGAAGTGACTTGTCCAAGGTCGTACAGCAGACGAGTATGAGAACCAGGATGAGAACCCAGGTCCTCTAACTCCAAGGCCCGTGCTCTTTCCACTAGGTCATGCTGTTTTCCACGTTGATTATAGATTGTAAAGTCCCCGTGGGTACGAAACGTGTCTACCAACTCTGTTATACTCTACTCTCCCAAATTCTTAACACAGGGCTCTGCACACAGCACTCAGTAAATGCCATTGATCGATTCACTGATTGGAATCTGATTTTAGGCAGTGAAACTGATCTTTTTTATATAATGGCATTTTAGTAAACACTTACTATGTGCAAAACACTGTTCTAAGCACTGGGGAGGTTACCAGCTGATCAGGTTGTCCCACGGGGCTCACAGTCTTAATCCCCATTTTCCAGATGAGGTCACTGAGGCACAGAGAAGGGAATTGATTTGCCCAAAGTCACACAGCTGACGATTGGCAGAGCTGGGATTTGAACCCATGACCTCTGACTCCAGAGCCCGTGACTGAGCCACGCTGCTTATTGGTTTTGAAATCGTGGCTTTAGTTCAGCCCGTCACCCAGACGGGCCTCTCGCCGACTCCTCTGGGACTTGTCAGGATCTACTTTCCCTATGTGGGTTTCAAGTTGTCACAGCCACAGTTGTCACGTGCCACTGAAAACTGGAAATCGTAATAGGAAGAAGCTGTCTGGAACTGCCAACAGAGGTAGTGGTGGATTTACAATAGAGAACCTTCCCACCTAGAATGCAGCATCATGGATTATTGGGGAGAGCATGAGTCTGGGAGTCTGGAGCCCCATGTGACTAATGAATGCCATAATTATTATCATTATTATTATTATTATTTGGGAAGTCCACTTAACTTCCCTGCACCTTGGTTTCCTTATCTGTATACTTCTAGACCGTGAGCCCGTTGTTGGGTAGGGACCGTCTCTATATTTTACCAACTTGGACTTCCCAAGCACTTAGTACAGTGCTCTGCACACAGTAAGCGCTCAATAAATACGATTGAATGAATTGACTGAATGTAAAATGGTGATTAAAAAAACAACAACCCTGTTCTCTCTTTCTCTTATACTGTGAACCCGGTGTGGGACAGGAACTGTTCCGGTATGATTCTCTTGTAGTTTACCCCAGTGTTTGCATGTAATGCTAATAATAATTTAATAATTATAATACTATTACTATTATTTAAAAGTCCAGGAGATATAAGAAGAACAATATGAGAAAGTGTTCGGACACTCCTCGAGGCCTCAGCCACACGTTAGAATGATCTTGAAGCTTCTTGCGATATCATAGGTTCCAAAACCTACCTCAAGAAGGTCTTCTATCAATTGACAAAGAATAATAATTTTTTTAAAAAACCCACAAGGCATGCCATCCTGGCTAAGACTATTGGTGCCTGCTATTCTGCCTCTGCCAATACTAAAGAATGTTTGCAAGAACAAGCAAATTCTTTAACATCTCCCGGTAAGGGAGATAATCACATAACACCTCCTCCAAGAAAACTTCCCTGATTAAGCCCTCCTCTCCTCTTCTCCCACTCCCTTCTGCATCACTGACTTGCTACTTTCTTTCATCCTCCGTCATTCATTCATTCGTTCATTCAACCAGTCGCATTTATTGAGCGCTTACTGCATGCAGAGCACTGTACTAAGCACTTGGAAAATACAGTTCAGCAATAGAGACAATCGCTGCCCACAACGGGCTTCCAGTCGGTGGGGCGGGGGGGAGACAGACATCGAAACAAGTAAATAGGCATCAATATAAATAAATAGAATTATCCTCCCTCCCATCCCCTCAGCACGTATGCTCGTAATAATAATAATGATGGCATTTATTAAGCGCTTACTATGCGCAAAGCACTGTTCTAAGCGCCGGGGACGTTACAAGGTGGTAAGATTGTCCCAAATGGGGCTCACAGTCTTAATCCCCATTTACAGAAGAGGTAACTGAGGCACAGAGAAGTTAAGTGACTTGCCCAAAGTCACACAGCTGACATTTGGCAGAGCCGGGATTAGAACCTATGACCTCTGACTCCCAAGCCCGTGCTCTTTCCACTGAGCCAGGCTGCTTCCCTTAAACATATCTGCTGCATATCTTTATATATCTGTAATTTCTTTGTTTCTATAAGTGTCTGTCTCCCCCTGTAGACCGTGAGCTCGTTGTGGGCAGGGAGTGTGTCTGTTTGTTATATTGTACTCTCCAAAGCATGGCACACTGTAAGCGCTCAATAAATACGATTGAATGAATGAATGAAATACGATTGAATGAATGAATAACATTGTTAAAATTTTGAAATCCGGGCCCAATAAAATATGTTATTTTCTGAGGCTACCATTTACAAATATGCATTTCTGTAGACGATTCCGAATTCCACTGATGAAATGAAAATAAATAGTGACAGTGAAGCAAATTGTATAATTGTATCATAGTTCTTATTAGCAAGCCTACTGATGCAGGCTTCATTCCAGGTTGCTCCTCTGGGACCAGAAGAGGTTATTCTTGGTAAAAAAAAAAACAAAAACAAAAACAAAAACAAAAAAAAAAAACCTTCTAAATTTGACACCACATGGGTCTTACTTTATATGTTAGATAAAAGTGTTACTTCATGATTTCCCCTCCTTGATTACCACTCTTTGGTTAGCAATTCCCAATGAAGGAAAAAAAAAATTCAGTTCAGGAGCAACCAGGTAATAAAGCATAGTCAGATTATTTTACCTAAGAACACTTTAAGAATTCTTACACCCCATTAAATAATCTTTAAAAAAAAGCCTCTGTATGTATTCTTGGGAGAGCACAGCAGTAACAAGGAGGTTGTAGACTATTGTGGAGCAAAGACAAAGATTTTACAAAAAAAGTATATTTTGCAAAGTATTTTGCAAAAGAGCCAAAATAAAACAGGAACCCAATAAAACAGACGGGCAGGTTTTCAAATATAGAGGTAAATACATATTTATGTATCTATCTATCTATCTATCTATCTACATATATATATAAAGTAAATTAAAGAGTAAATCAAAATGAATTATAATGTACCTGTATATATAAGTGATTGGGTAGAGGTGTATATTTTTGCTTTCTCCTCTCTATCTAGAGCCCATAGATACTAATTGAACGTGCGCATTAAAAGATGTAGTGAATCAAATGATGGCATTTACAAGCATCAACTTGTAAATAATAATTGGGCTAATTGTTAAGTGCATACTATATGACAGATGCTTAACAAATAATAATAATAATAATAATAATAATAATAATAATAATGGTATTTGTTAAGCGTTTACTATGTGCCAAACACTGTTCTAAGCGCTGGGGTAGATACATAGTGATCTGTTTGACAACATGGGGCTCATAGTCTTCATCCCCATTTTGCAGATAAGGGAACTGAGGCACAGAGAAGTGAAGTGGCTTGCCCAAGGTCACACAAACAGTCAAGAGGCGGAGCTGGGATTAGAACCCATGTCCTCTGACTCTCAAGCCAGGGCACTTTCCACTAAGCCACGCTGCTTCTCATGATTATTAAATTAAATTATTATATTAAATAACCACAATTATCATTATTATTAAACAATCTAAATGGTCAGGCACAAAAGGGCTTTCACACATAGGGCTCACAGTATTAGTCCCCCTTTTACAGACGAGGTCACTGTGGCCCAGAGAAGTGAAGTGACTTACCCAAGGTCCCACAAAAGACAAGTGGTGGAGCCGGGATTAGAACTGACTTCCAAGCCCGTGCCCTTTCCACTAGGCCGCGCCGCTCTACCCTTCTCGAGGGCAAAGATAGTGTCTACTGTCTTCATTATATTCCCCCAAGTGCTCAGTACTGTGCTCTGCCCAGAGTAAGCACTCAATAAATACTACTGATTGAATTAACATGACAGGTTTTACAATGTTCTTTCATCTTCCACAATTTATTATTCTATTTATTTTATTAATGATGTGTATATATCTGTAATTCTATTTATATCGATGCTATTGATGCCTGTCTATTTGTTTTGTTGTCTGTCTCCCCGGCTTCTAGACTGTGAGCCCATTGTTGGGTAGGAATTGTCTCTATCTGTGGCCGAATTGTACCTTCCAAGCGCTTAGTACAGTGCTCTGCACACAGTAAGCTATTTATTTATTTTATGACTATTTATTTTATTACTCTATTTTATTACTCTATTTATTTATTTCATTTATTTTATTTGTACATATTTATTCTAATTATTTTATTTTGTTAAGATGCTTTGTTTTGTTCTCTGTCTTCCCCTTCTAGACTGTGAGCCCACTGTTGGGGAGGGACCGTCTCTCTATGTTGCCAACTTGTACTTCCCAAGCACTTAGTACAGTGCTCTACACACAGTAAGCGCTCAATAAATATGATAAATACAAATACAATCAACTGAGTACAAAACACTGTACTAAGCACTTAGGGAAGTACCAGCCGCAGAAACACAGATACACATACCCGGCTGTAAAAGAGTGTACAATCTAAGGGACCTCTATCTTATACACACTTGAATGGATAAACAAGGTATACGTAGTTGGGGTGGGGAGGTGACAGAGAAAGAAGATACACACGGGCAATCAACGAATCCGTGGTATTTATTTAGTGCGTATTATCTGCAGTGTATTATGTGCTTGAGAGAGAATAGTGCAACAGAGTTGGTAAAAGCTCTACCCTCAATGAGCTTACAGTCTAAGGGAAAAGCATAAAAAATAAACACTAGATTTTCCTTTGTTTTCACTCCTGATTTATTAGATAATATTTATAGCATCAATTCAGGCTTTTGGAAGCTCAGAAAAGAAATCAAGAAGTGGTTTCTTCGACGTAAAACCGAAAGGGTAGGGGAACAGAACCTCCAGTTACTTCCGGGAAATCTTTGTGACTTTGGAGAGAAATGGAATGACTTCAAAGAGGAGACGAATGATGCATTTTCCTCACTGTTTCAGGTAACAGCTCTTCGGCCACAAGTAAGACCCATGTCTGATAGAGTAGCGGGGAAGGTTAGTCGAAAACCGAGTGCCCCTGGTTCTCCTGCTCAAGACCCGAGTTCCACTGTAGCTGCCAGAGACCCTGATTCGACTAAGGCTGGATCCTAACAGAAAATGAGAATTCCTGTTGCAAGAGTGCAAGCACTGCCAGCAACTGCAGCCAGTGGAACCAGGTAAGATGTTTCCTAGGTGGTGTGAGAGCATTTTCATGCGAGGGTTGTTCTCAAATGAGACACTCAGTTTGAAAGATTTGTTGCGTGGGTGATCCATTCTAAAAGAATTTCAGATAAAAATGTCATAGAAATGTTCACAGGAAGAAATACCTGAAAAGGGGAATGACCCGTCGAGCGCTCACGTCAAAAACTGCCCGGATGAAGTGGCAACGACTTGAATGTAGGGTCACAGAGAATGACAACTTCCGGTATGGAGACTGATATGAACAGGCTGCTAAAGGTATGGTTTATCAGAGATTTCACTGTTGTCCTTGCTCTAAAAGTACCGAAGAATGCACTGATTTAGTACACTATTGCCAGAAAAAATAATAAATCTGTATTTTGGATAATTCCAGCCCTTTTGTTCCAATTTCAAAACCTAGCTCGGGGAAACATTGAAATCTTGTTTGTCAGAATCCCTCAGAAAAATCAACATCTATTGTCTTTGCATTGCCGTTTTCCTTTTGTAATTTTATTTACCATGTTTTGGGGGTGGGTGGGAAATAGCAACGTGAAGAACTCCCAGAAAGAAGAGAGAAACTTTCGAAAAGAAGGGAGCAGGCCACCAAAGAGAATGGAGATGGGGCTAAAAATGTACATAGTATTAATGAGGAGACGGAATCACCAAGTGCGAACATCGATTACATCAATGATAGTATTTCTGACTGTCAAGCCAACATCATGCAGATGGAGGAAGCAAAGGTTAGTTACGTATTAAACGTGAAGTGATTAATAATTTGAAAGAAAACTCTCCGTGAACCTTTCACAGGTAATAATTTTCTGTTTTAAGGTGCATTTAAGCATGACATCTTTTAGCAGCGAAGGTTACACACAATCTGTTCTTTAGTCTTACATATAGGTAAAAATATAAACCCACTCTGCTTGTAAGAGGCAAAGTTGATATTCTTTGTTGAGTTAAATCCCAGTATATGAAATTAATAGAAATGTGAATTGAAATGAAAGCTTTGTCTGAAGGAAAAATCCCAGTGTGACTCACTGCTTTGGTGTGTAGCACTTATTAAGTATTCGTTTGATTTATTTTAAAATATTGATTCTTACAGCCTGAAAGGGAGACTAAAGGAACCCTTTCTTGGATAAAGTATAATGGAGCTGCTCGTAACTCTAGTTACAATATCAATAAACAGGCAAGTGTGCCTGAAATAACTTCTTAATTCTCGCCTTTCAATTTTGCCCAGCCGAATCGTGACCATACTGTGTGTTTTGCAGGAAGGTGAGACCCCCCGATGTCACTGAAATGATCAGTGTTTGCACTTTAACTTTGCACTTCTCGTTACCTCCTAGACCATTTCTCGTCAATGGGCATCAATATAAGATTCAGTATGTACTGTTCATTGGAAAGTGGGGGGTGAATGTGATTTTTTTAATTTTGGAAAGCACCACAAAGTACAGTTTGTAAATCTGATACGGATGCTACCTGCATCCGAACCCTCCAATCTATTCCAGCCTTTCATAAAACTTGCCAGCTGGTTATTTTTGAATCATATAGTTTCTTATTCATCCTTGGAATTCACTTCAAACTGATGGGATACGCTTCTCTGGCTAGATAAGCCGCGAAGCCAATTCTAACGACATGTTCTCTTTCTCGTTTAACTTTTGCATTCATCTAGACTGCGAGCCCGTTGTTGAGTAGGGACCGTCTCTATATGTTGCTAACTTGTACTTCCCAAGCGCTTAGTACAGCGCACAGTAAGCACTCAATAAATACGATTGAATGAATGAATGAATTTGTGCTTAGTACAGTGAGCGCTCGATAAATGCGATTGGATGAATTTGTCCATAACTAAGGAGTTTTGGGAAAAAGCCACCCTGAATCCTGGACGTGTTCTTTTTGCACGGGATAAACAATAATAAATCACCCGGGGCTCACCATTTCATGGCCCTGGGATGTGCCTTGACGGTGTCTTTAATTTGACTCTCTCAAAGCCTTAGAGGGGCCGCCATCATGTGAATTTCAGCCCTGTTCTCTCCTTTCGAAAAGATATTGCATTTTCCCCCCTCTCTGGGCTAGCGCAGAGTCAGGAAGAAGAGTGAGGTTTTTTTTTTTGTTTTTCCAGGGCCCTCATTCGGTATTTTCCAAGGTGAGAAAAGACTATTTCCAGGAAGTTTGCACCTGAATCTGGGGAGGGTGTGCACGGTTGGCGGGAACTGAAGGGGTTCCGGGCCCGGGATTGCCGCGGTGTAGACCCAGATCCACACCCAGACGCACAGCACACAACCCACACACACACCCACACACACACACCCACACACACACACACACAGCGTTTCGCAGGTGAGCCAGGGAAGGACCGGCTCTGGTGTCAACGGGGCGGGGACTTTGGGGGTCCGGGTAGGGAGACCAAGAAGACCCCCCGACCCTAAACTCATTTGGAGTTTGGCGGCCGCAACCTCGGAATCGGTTCTTGTGCGATTCCCCTTTCTTTGTGTGTTTTTCGTTCTTCCATTTGGGCCCTGTTCCCCTGAGGCTGATTTCTCCTCTTTTTGGCTTTTCTTTCATTTTGTCTCTTTCTCTCCGGTGGGGAAAGGGGACCTCGTTTGGCGGGAATCCCAAGCCCCCCGGATCCCGGGAAGGAGCGGAGCGAACCTCCTCGTGCGATCCGAGGTGAGAGGCGGGACGGCGGAGGGCCGCTCCGTCCAGGCCGGGTCGGTGTCGGGCTATCGCCACGGCGACGAGTCCTGTCGCCACAGGGGCACCGTCGGGGGGACCGGGGCAAGGGATGGGGGTCGACGTTGGAGCGGCCCAGGTCGTCGTTGATGTCGATTGAATTCGGGGCGGGGGGCCTTCCCCTCTGCAAGGGGCCCGGGGGGTTCGTCCCAAGGCTGGAAGGGACGGGGTCCCCGGCTAAGAGTTGCCACCCCCGGCCTTCGAGTTAAGCGTTTAGTACAGTGCTCTGCACACGGTAATCGCTCAATAAGTACGATAGAGCGCACTGTTGGGTAGGGACCGTCTCTATATGTTGCCAACTTGTACTTCCCAAGCGCTTAGTACAGTGCTCTGCACACATGAAGCTCTCAATAAATACGATTGACTGAATGAATGAATGAGTGCCGAGGTCCCGGGGCGGGACGGCATCCGACGGGGGTCCGCCGGGCAGTGTGATGGAGCTGGGGGAATAATAGTAGTAGTAGTAATAATAATAATAATAATAATAATAATAATAATGGCAAAGAACTGTTTTAAGCACCGGGAAGGTTGCAAGGTGTTCAGGTTGTCCCACGTGGAGCTCACAGTCTTCATCCCCGTTTTACAGATAAGGGAACTGAGGCACAGAGAATAATAATAATGATGGCATTTAGTAAGCGCTTACTAGCGCTCAGTAAATACGATTGAATGAATGAATGAGTGCCGAGGCCCCCGGGGCGGGACGGCATCCGCCGGGGGTCCTGCCGGGCAGTGTGATGGAGCTGGGGGAATAATAATAATAGTAATGATAATAATGGGACTGTCTCTATATGTTGCCAACTTGTACTTCCCAATCGCTTAGTACAGTGCCTTGCACACAGTAAGTGCTCAATAAATACGATTGATTGATTGATTGATTGATTGATTAAGTCGTTACTATGTGCAAAGAACTGTTTTAACCGCCGGGGAGGTTGCAAGGTGATCAGGTTGGCCCACGTGGAGCTCACAGTCTTCATCCCCGTTTTACAGATAAGGGAACTGAGGCACAGAGAATAATAATAATGGTGGCATTTATTAAGCGCTTACTAGCACTCAGTAAATACTATTGAATTAATGAATGAATGAGTGCCGAGGCCCCGGGGCGGGACGGCATCGGACAGGGGTCCGCCGGGTAGTGTGATGGAACTGGGGGAATGATAATAATAGTAATAATAATAATGGCATTTATTAAGTCGTTACTATGTGTAAATAACTGTTTTAATGGCCGGGAAGGTTGCGAGGTGATCAGGCTGGCCCACGTGGAGCTCACAGTCTTCATCCCCGTTTTACAGATAAGGGAACTGAGGCACAGAGAATAATAATAGTGGTGGTGTTTAGTAAGCGCTTACTAGCGCTCAGTAAATGCGATTTAATGAATGAGTGAGTGCCGAGGCCCCGAGGCGGGACGGCATCCGACGGGGATCCTCTGGGCAGTGTTATGGAGTTGGGGGAATAATAGTAACGACTTAATAAATGCCATTATTATTATTATGTGCAAACAACTGTTTTAAGCGCCGGGGAGGTTGCAAGGTGATCAGGTTGGCCCATGTGGTGCTCACAGTCTTCATCCCCGTTTTGCAGATAAGGGAACTGAGGCCCAGAGAATAATAATAATGATGGCATTTATTAAGCGCTTACTAGCGCTCAGTAAATATGAATGAATGAATCAATGAGTGCCGAGGCCCCGTGGCGGGACCGCATCCGACGGGGATCCGCCGGGCATTGTGATGGAGTTGGGGAATAATAATAATAATAATAATAATAATAATAATAATAATAATAATAGTAATAATAATACACTTATTAAGTCGTTACTATGTGCAAAGAACTGTTTTAAGCGCCGGAGAGGTTGCGAGGTGATCAGGTTGGCCCATGTGAGGCTCACAGTCTTCATCCCAGTTTTACAAATAAGGGAACTGAGGCACAGAGAATAATAATAATGGTGGCGTTTATTAAGCCCTTACTAGCGCTCAGTAAATACGATTGAATGAATGAATGAATGAGTGCCGATGCCCCAGGGCGGGACGGCATCCGACGGGGGTCCACCGGGCAGTGTGATGGAGACAGGGGAATAATAATAATAATAATAATAATAATAATAATAATAATAATAGTAGCATTAATTGAGTCGTTACTATGTGCAAAGAACTGTTTTAAGCGCCGGGGAGGTTACAAGGTGATCAGGTTGGCCCACGTGGAGCTCACACTCTTCATCCCCATTTTACAGATGAGGGAACTGAGGCCCAGAGAATAATAACAATGATGACACTTATTAAGCGCTTACTAGCGCTCAGTAAATGCGATTGAATGAATGAATGAGTGCCGAGGCCCCGCGGGGCAGTGTGATGGAGCTGGGGGAATAATAATAATAATACTAATGGTAATAATAATAATAATAGCATTTAGTAAGGCATTACTATGTGCAAAGAACTGTTTTAAGCGCCGGGGAGGTTGCAAGGTGATCAGGTTGGCCCACGTGGAGGTCACAGTCTTAATCCCCGTTTTACAGATAAGGAAACTGAGGCAAAGAGAATAAATATGATGATGGCATTTATTAAGCGCTTACTATGTGCAAAGCACTGTTCTTATCGCCGGGGAGGTTGCAAGGTGATCAGATTGGCCTACGTGTTCATCCCCGTTTTACAGATGAGGTAACTGAGGCAAAGAGAATAATGATAATGATGGCATTTATTAAGCGCTTACTATGTGCAAAACACCGTTCTAAAGGCCCGGGGAGGTTGCAAGGTGATCAGGTTGGCCCAGGTGGAGCTCAGTCTTAATCCCTGTTTTCCAGATGAGGGAACTGAGGCCCAGAGAAGTGAAGTGACTCACCCAAAGTCACCCAGCTGACAAGTGGCGGAGTTGGGATTTGAGCCCATGACCTCTGACTCCAAAGTCCGTGGTTTTTCCACTGATCCACTCCAGCCTTAATGTCCACTCTCCACCCCGTCCTCTCTCCCTTCCTCCCCCACGCGGCTCCCGGGCCTTGGCAGCCGGCTTCCCCCACCCTGCCCGCCAGGCCCCTTCTACACTACTGAGACCGTTGTTGCCAACTTGTACTTCTCCAGTGCTTAGTACAGTGCTCTGCACACAATAGGCGCTCAATAAGTACGATTGAATGAATGAATGAATGAGGGGATGGTGGCCGGGCGGGCGACGAGGAGCGGGTGGGGGGCGCCCCCTGGCGGCGGTGCCGGCGGGATGACCGGGCAGGGGGATGGGAGGGGGCGCGCCCTCTGGCGTCGGCGTCGGCGAGATGCTCTGAGCAGGGAGTGGCGGGGCGCGCCCTCTGGCGGCGGTGCCGGCGAGATGCTCTGAGCGGGGAGTTGGGGGGCGCGCCCTCTGGCGTCGGCGTCGGCGAGATGCTCTGAGCGGGGAGTGGGGGGGGCGCGCCCTCTGGCGGCGGCGCTGGCGAGATGCCCTGAGCCTGGAGTGCGGGGGGGGGGGGGGGCGCCCTCTCGTGGCGGTGCCGGCTAGATGCTCTGAGTTGGGGGGGTGCGCCCTCTGGTGTCGGTACCGGCGAGACGCTCTGAGCGGGGAATGGGGCGGGGCGCGCCCTCTGGCGGCCGCGCCAGTTGAAAGAGCCCGGGCTTTGGAGTCAGGAGTCATGAGTTCGAATCTCGCCCCCGCCATGTGTCGGCCGTGTGACTTTGGGCAAGTCACTTCACTTTTCTGGGTCTCAGTTCCCTCATCTGGAAAATGGGGATGAAGACTGCGAACCCCTCGTGGGACAACCTGATCTTGTCTTGTAACGTCCCCAGCGCTTAGAACACTGCCTGGCACATAGTAAGCGCCTAATAAATGCAGTCAGTATTATTATGATATCATTATTATGATATTATTATTATTATTATTATTATCGTTATCATTATTATTATTAGAGAGGCAGCATGGCCCAGCGCTTGGCACGTAGTAAGCACCTTATAAATGCCATCAATGTTATTATGAAAATATTATTATGATATGATATTATTATTAAAGTAGCAGTGTGGCTCAGTGGAAAGAGCATGGGCTTTGGAGTCAGGGGTCATAGGTTCAAATCCCAACTCCGCCACGTGTCGGCTGTGTGACTTTGGGCAAGTCACTTCACTTCTCTGGGCCTCAGTTCCCCATCTGGAAAGTGGGGATGAAGACCGCGACCCTCCCGTGGGACAACCTGATCTTGTAACCTCCCTAGTGCTTAGAGCAGTGCTTGGCACATAGTAAGTGCCTAATAAATGCCATCAGTATTATTATGATATTATTATAATTATGTGATATCATTATGATATGATATTATTATTATTAGAGAAGCAGTGTGGCTCAGTACTTGGCACATAGTAAGCACCTAATAAATGCCATCAGTTTTATTACGATATGATATTATTGTTATTATTAAAGAAGTAGTGTGGCTCAGTGGAAAGAGCAGGGGCTTTGGAGTCAGGGGTCATGGGTTCGAATTCCGATTCTGCCACTTTTCTCCCGTGTGACTTTGGCAAGTCACTTCACTTCTCTGGGCCTCAGTTCCCTCATCTGGGAAATGGGAATGAAGACTGTGAGCCCCCGGTGGGACAACCTGATCTCCTTGTCACCTCCCCAGCGCTTAGAACAGTGCTTGGCCCATAGTAAGCGCCTAATAAATACCATCAGTATTATTATGTGCGGAGAGGGGATGGGGTAGGGCACCCTGCACCCCACGGGCGAGGGCGGGACTCGGGGCTCGGCCGCTGGGGGAAAAACACCCTATACACCCCCCAACTCTGGGGAAACCGGAGTTCGACGGGCAATGTGAAGCCGTTTCATCCATTCAGTCGTATTTATTAGCGCCAACTTTGTGCAAAGCACTGTACTAAGTACTGTACTGCGAAGCAGCTTGGCAAGCAATAAGATTGAAGGAATGAAAGACTCCTCATGAAAGACTCATCCCCACTTCTAGCCCCGCGACACTTGCATCCGTACCTGTGATTTGTATTTTTTATTCATAATGATAATGGCATTTATTAAGCGCTTACTATGTGCAAAGCACTGTTCTAAGCTCTGGGGGAGGATACAAGGTGATCAGGTTGTCCCACGTGGGGCTCACAGTCTTCATCTCCATTTTACAGATGAGGTAACTGAGGCACAGGGGATAATAATAATAATAATAATAATAATAATAATAATAATAGTAATAGCATTTATTTAGCGCTTACTATGTGCAAAGCACTGTTCTAAGCGCCGGGGGAGGATACAAGGTGATCAGGTTGTCCCACGTGAGGCTCCCGGTCTTCATCCCCATTTTACAGGTGAGGGAACTGAGGCACAGAGAAGTTAAATGGTTTGCCCAAAGTCGCACAGCTGGCAAGGGGAGGAGTCAGGATTCGAACCCATGACCTTTGGCTCCGAAGCCCGTTCTATTTTTCACTGAGCCACTGAAAGACGCCTTCTGTGTCACCCTGACATGCTCCCTTTATTCACCTGTGAGCCAACTGTTGAGTAGGGACCGTCTCTATATGTTGCCAACTTGTACTTCCCAAGCGCTTAGTACAGTGCTCTGCACAGGGTAAGTGCTCAATAAATACGATTGAAATACGATTGAACGGATCCTCACTCCCAGCCCCGCGACACTTGCATCCGTATCTGTAATTTATTTCTATTAATGTCTATCTCCCCCTTTTCTCTTATGTTATTTCATTGTACTCTCCCAAGCGCTTACTACAGTGCTCTGCACACAGTCAGTGCTCAAATCAATACTGAAAACAGGCTGACAGTGAAAAGGGCTCCAGCTGGGGAATCAGAGGAAGTGGGTTCTAATCCCGGGTCCGCCACTTGTTTGCTATGTGACCTTGGGCAAGCCACTTCACTTCTCTGTGCCTCAGTGAACTCATCTGTAAAATGGGGATGAAGACTGTGAGCCCCCCGTGGGACAACCTGATCACCTTGTATCCTCCCCAGCGCTTAGAACAGTGCTTGGCACATAGTAAGCGCTTGACAAATGCCATAATAATCGTTATTATTCATTCATTCAGTCAGTCCTTTTATTGAGCGCTTACTGTGTGCCGAGCACTGTACTAAGCGCTTGGGAAGTTCAAGTAAGAGGAGCAGCGTGGCTCAGTGGAAAGAGCTCGGGCTTTGGAGTCAGAGTTCATGGGTTGAATCCCTGCTCCGCCACATGTCTGCTGTGTGACCTTGGGCAAGTCACTTCACTTCTCTGAGCCTCAGTTACCTCATCTGTTAAATGGGGATTAAGACTGTGAGCTCCCCCATGGGACAACCTGATATTACCTTGTATCTACCCCAGCGCTTAGAGCAGTGCTTGGCACATAGTAAGCGCTTGACAAATACCATAATAATCATTATTATTCATTCATTTAGTCAGTCCTTTTATTGAGCGCTTACTGTGTGCAGAGCACTGTACTAAGCGCTTGGGAAGTGCAAGGAAGAGAAGCAGTGTGGCTCAGTGGAAAGAGCTCTGGCTTTGGAGTCAGAGGTCATGGGTTCGAATCCCTGCTCCGCCACATCTCTGCTGCGTGGCCTTGGACAATTCACTTCTCTGAGCCTCAGTTACCTCAACTGTAAAATGGGGATGAAGACTATGAGCCCCCCGTGGGACAACCTCCCCATCCCCCCTGCCTTACCTCCTTCCCCTCCCCACAGCACTGTATATATGTATATATGTTTGTACGTATTTATTACTCTACTTATTTATTTGTACATATTTATTCTACTTATTTTATTTTGTTAATATGTTTTGATTTGTTTTCTGTCTCCCCCTTCTAGACTGTGAGCCCGCTGTTGGGTAGGGACCGTCTCTATATGTTGCCAACTTGTACTTCCCAAGCGCCTAGTACAGTGCTGCACACAGTAAGCGCTCAATAAATACAATTGAATGAATGAACCTGATTACCTTGTATCCACCCCAGCGCTTAAAGCAGTGCTTGGCACATAATAAGCGCTTGACAAATATCATAGTAATCATTATTATTCATTCATTCGTATTCACTGAGCGCTTACTGTGTGCAGAGCACTGTACTAAGCGCTTGGAAAGTACAGTACAGCAATAAAGAGAGACAATCCCCCGCAACGAGCTCGTAGTCTATAGGTGGGGGAGACAGACTTAAATCCAAATAAAAGGACGTCAGTATAAAGAAATAAAACGTCAAATAAAGACGGAAGTGCTGTGGGGTGGAGACGGGGGAAAATCAAAGGGAGGGTGATTTTTGAAAAATCAAGAAGGGAGTGAGAGAGGAAGAAAAGTGTCACAATCGGGGAAGACCTCTTGGAGGAGGGGTGCCTTCAGTGAGCCTTTGGATAATATAATAATAATGATATCCTTCAACCGTATTTATTGAGCGCTTACTGTGTGCAGAGCACTGTACTAAGCGCTTGGGAAGTACAAGTTGGCAACATATAGAGACGGTCCCTACCCAACAGTGGGCTCACAGTCTAGAAGGGGGAGACAGAGAACAAAACAAAACATATTAAAATAAAACAAGTAGAATATGTACAATGATGATGGTATTTGTATGCCCTCACTATGTGCCAAGCACCTTTGTGAGCGCTGAGCACGGTTTGAAGAGAAGCAGCGTGGCTCAGTGGCAAGAGCTTTGGAGTCAGAGGTCATGGGTTCAAATCCCGGCTCCGCCACTTGTCAGCTCTGTGGCTTTGGGCAAGTCACTTCACTTCTCTGGGCCTCAGTGACCTCGTCTGTCAAATGGGGGTGAAGACTGTGAGCCCTCCATGGGACAACCTGGTCACCTTGTAACTTTTCCAGTGCTTAGAACAGTGCCTTGCGTGGCTCAGTGTAAAGAACCCGGGCTTTGGAGTCAGAGGTCATGGGTTCAAATCCCGGCTCCGCCACCTGTCAGCTGTGTGACTTTGGGCAAATCACTTCACTTCCCTGGGCCTCAGTTCCCTCATCTGTCAAATAGGGATGAAGACTGTGAGCCCCACCGTGGGCTAACCTGATCATCTTGTAACCTTCCCAGCGCTACTTTGCACGTAGTAAGCGCTTAATAAAGGCCATCATTATTGCTATTATTATTAAAATGGGGATGAAGACTGTGAGCTCCCCGTGGGCCAACCTGATCACCATGTAACCTTCCCAGCGCTTAGAACAGTGCTTTGCACGTAATAAGCGCTTAGTAACAGCCATCATTATTATCAAAATGGGGGTGAAGACTGTGAGCCTCCCGTGGGACAACCTGATCACCTTGTAACCTTCCCAGCGCTTAGAACAGTGCTTTGCACTTAGTAAGCGCTTAATAAAGGCCATCATTATTATTATTAAAATGGGGATGAAGACAGTGAGCCCCCCGTGGGACAACCTGATCACCTTGTAACCTCCCCAGCACTTAGAACAGTGCTTTGCACATAGTAAGCGCTGAATAAATGTTATTATTATTATTATTATTATTATTATTATTATTATTATTATTATTATCATTTGAAGGGCGTGGAGAGGAATTGTCTTGGTGTAGTGTGGATCTGCTAGTTCCTCGGACCTCAGAGTCGGGCCTCGGCAGGATGCCCCCCTCCGCCTCCGCGGGTCCGGGCAGCGGAGACCAGAGTGGGTGCAGAGGGCCAGCCGGGCGAGGGGCGCGTCCGCGGCCCCGCCCTACCTCCTTCCCTCCCCACTGCGCCTGTATATATGTTTGTACAGATTTATTACTCTATTTATTTTACTTGTACACATTTACCGTTCTATTTATTTTGTTCACGATGTGCATCTAGCTTTACTTCTATTTATTCTGATGACTTGACACCCATCCACATGTTTCGTTTTGTTGCCTTTCTCCCCCCTCTAGACTGTGAGCCGGTTGTTGGGTAGGGACCATCTCTATATGTTGCCGACTTGTACTTGCCAAGCGCTTAGTACAGTGCTCTGCACACAGTAAGTGCTCAATAAATAGGATTGAATGAATGAGAGAGAGATGAGCATGAGAAAGAGAGATTAGTGTGAGAAAGAGAGAAGCATGGGCCTGGGAGTTTGAGGATGTGGGTTCTAATCCAGGCCTCACCACACAACTGCGGTGTTACCTTGGGCAAGTCACTTCGCTTGTCTGGGCCTCAGTTACCTTATCTGTAAATTGGGGATGATTGTGAGCTGCGTGTGGGACAGGGATTGTGTCCAATCTATTAAACTCGTGTAATTATCCCATCACTTAGAACAGTGCTCGGCACATAGTAAGTGCTTAACAAGCACCATAGTAATAATAATAATAATGATAATAATAATAATAGTAACGATGGCATTTATTAAACGCATACTATGTGCCAAGCACTGTTCTAAGCGCTGGGGAGGTTACAAGGTGATCAGGTTGTCCGACGGGGGGGGGCTCACAGTCTTAATCCCCATCTTACAGATGAGGTAACTGAGGCACAGAGAAGTTAAGTGACTTGCCCAAAGTCACACGGTTGACAGTTGGCAGAGCCGGAATTTGAACTCATGACCTCTGACCCCAAAGCCCCTGCTCTTTCCACTGAGCCACGCTGCTTCTCTAATCATTATTAGAGAGTGAGTTCATTCATTCAGTCATTTTTATTGAGCGCTTACTGTGTGCAGAGTACTGTACTAAGCACTTGGAAAGTGCAATTCGACAACAGAGACAAATCCCTTCCCAACAATCAATCAATCAATCGTATTTATTGAGCGCTTACTGTGTGCGGAGCACTGTACTAAGCGCTTAGTACAGCGGGCTCACAGGCTAGAAGAACCACAGTCCAGAAGAGTTGGGGAGAGTGGCGGGGAGAGAGAGAGAGGGTAGTGGCTGGGATTTTTTCAGCTACACACAAATGTATCCAACCAGATTATCCTGTATCTACCCTGGCACTTAGCACCGTGCTTGGCACATAGTAAGCACGTATCCCAATTATTAATATTATTGGTGTCTGTGAGTCGGGAGGGCGATATCAAAGGGAAAAGGAAGACGTTTGTCTTCGATGGAAGGGATGTGGTCAGCTCATAGCTGGCTCATTCCCCGCTGGTCACCTTCCATTGTGGGGGTGGAGACGGGGGACACGGGTTGGATCATCCCGGTGTTGATTAGAAATGGAAATCTGGGATGGCGCAGGGCCCCTCTGTGGGGCGGGGTGGTGGTGGTCTGGGAAGGGGCCTGAAAGAGGCCTGGGAAGGGGGAGGAAAGTTCAACAGGATCCCTGGGGCTGGAGTGGAATCCAGCCAGCTTCTCAGACTGGGACAGGACAGCCCGAGAGGGGTCAGGGTCGGCTGAGAGTGGGCTCAATGGAACCAGAATCCCCAACCCTCGTTCTGACTTTGACTTGTCTTCGTTCCCCCAGTTCTCCGTCAACTATGGGTCCTTTCCCATGGACGTTCCTGGTCTTGGGGTATCTGCTGTCAGGTAAGGCCCATGACCCCCTCCAGCCCTGGGGCTGGGGAAGGGGAGGTGATCCAGAGGCCAAAGACAGTCGAGGAGGGAAGGGTGGGAGGTTGGATTCATGAAGGGCATTTGGATCACTTCCCTTCAGAGCCAGGAGTTGGGGGGAGGCAGAATCCTCCCCCACTTCTAGATGTTTCTGTGTGCAGACCCAAGGGGTCTGCAGCAATCCACCCCAGCAAAGTGATGATAGTTGTCGGGGGGCGGTTCGTCTCCCAATATGGCCCTGCTCTCGCATCCCGGGGCTTGCCCCCCACCCCCGTACCACCTGGGGAAGGGAGAAAAAAAAGACTGGTTTGGCCCCAAGCTCCCAAGGGCAGAGGGTCCCCATTGACACTCCACTGAGTGTGGGTCAGGGGAGAGGACAGGATTCTGTCTCAGCTGCCTCAGGGGAATGGGAGATTCCTCTCCCCCTCATTCCTTCTGCCAGGCGTGGCAGCCCCCCCCCCCCCCCACCGACAGGGCCAAACCAACTCTTGAGTTTGCCCCCGGCCACTGGTTCCCGGCAGGAGTGAGTGTCGGCTACCCCTAGTGACCCAAAGGAATTTCCGTGACTTCCTTCTGTCAAGAGAGGGGCCCGGCTCTGGGGGTGAGGGATAGCGTTGAGGGTGGGCTCTCTGAGGCTGAGCTTGCTCCTGGAGGGGGTCCCAGGGTCGGATTACCCAGGCCCAGCTACTGGTCACAGCTCCCTGGGCTGAACCCAGGGGTCCTTGGCTCCCCAGGGCCAACATGGGGTGCCCCAACCCAGATTCCGGAAAGCAAAGGCTGTGAGTTGCAGAAGCGGGTGAGGGGGAGGTCTTGAGCGCAATAGCCGTTGTTCGGGGAGGTCTGGGGGATCCCCCAAAGAGGGAGCCCCCAAGTTGAAGGATGGGACGCCCCCTGCGGAGGGTCCAGTCAGACTGGACCGGCTCCAACTGGCTTCCCCCCACTCAGGTCTGCGACGCGGAGCCTTCCAGTCCCCGGTTCCCGCCATGACGCCGAACGAGGAGGAGCTGGTGTTGCCCCTGAACAGGTCATTCTCCCTGTGGTGCACCGGGGACAGCGAGATCAGCTGGCGGTTCCCCACGCTGGATGACGAGAGCTCCGGCGTGGCCATCCGCGTTGAGAAGAACAACTGCAGCAACTTCCTGTCCATGCTGGAGGTGGCCAACGCCTCGGCCGTGCACACAGGCCTCTACACCTGTTACTACAATGACACGCAGGCCCAGGGGACCGGGATCATAGGCCGGAATATCTACGTCTACGTGCCTGGTGGGTGTGGGAGGCCCCCGTGGGCAGGTGGGCCCGTTGGGGTGGGGGAGAAGCCGACCATGGCTTCCATCCGGGGGCGCTGGAAGGGGAGATCTGTGGTTGGGGGTTGGACCGGCCCCCTTACAGAAATGGCGGGGGGCTGTTCTGCCAGTGAAGGGCAGTCAGAAGGACTTGGGTTCCAATTCTGGCTCTGCCACATTCAATCAATCGTATTTATTGAGCGCTTACTGTGTGCAGAGCACTGTACTAGTCGCTTGGGAAGTACAAGTTGGCAACATATAGAGACGGTCCCTACCCAACAGTGGGCTCTATCGTACTTATTGAGCGATTACCGTGTGCAGAGCACTGTACTAATGTCTGCTGTGTGACCTTGGGCGAGTTACTTCACTTCTCCAGGCCTCAGTTCCCTCATCCGTAAAATGAGGATGAAGAGTATGAGCCCCATATGGGACGGGGACTGTGTCCAACCTGATTAACTTGTGTCTGACCAGCGCTTAGAGCAGTGCTTGGCACATAGGAAGCGCTTAACAAGTTTCATAATTATTATTATTATTATCCAGAGTGGAGATGGGGAACTCCAGGGGATCTGAGTCCACGGAGGAACCCTGTGCTGGTTGTCCTCCTGAATGTAGCTCACAGCAGGCACCCACCCCAGTTCTCTGCCCAAAGCAAGCATTCAGTCGAGCGCTCTGCCCACTGCAAGCACGCAGCCCAGCACTCTATCCACAGCAGGTGCCCAGCTCAGCACTCTTCTTACAACAGGCGTTCAGTTCAGTGCTTCGCACACAGTGAGGCATCTAGTCCAGCACTCTGCCCTCAGCAATTGTCCAGGCTAGCCCTCTCCCCACAGCAGGCGCTCAGTCCAGTGCTCTGGTGTCCAGTCCAACACCCCACTCCCTTGGTGGTGATGACAGTTTCATCCTCTGCATGCCCTCCGTCCCTCCTCCACCCCCGGACATCCCCGCCAAACCAACCACTCAGTTCAAACAGCGTGACCTAACGCCTAGAGCACGGGCCTGGGACTCAGAAGGACCTGGGTTCTCATCCCGGCTCTGCCACCTGTCCTGTTGTGTGACCTTGGGCAAGACACTTCTCTGCCTCAGTTACCTCATCTGTAAAAAGGGGATCAGGACTGGGGGTCCCATGTGGGACAGGGACTGCGTCCAATCTGATTAGCCCGGATCGACCCCAGCTCTTAGAACAGTGCCAGACACACAGTAAGCGCTTAACACATACCTTCGTCGTCACCGTTCCCCCCTCAGACCCTGACGTCACCTTTGTGCCCTCCGTCATGGTCGACCGCTTCATCGTCGTGGAGGAAGGCAATTCCACCGTGATCCCCTGTCGCCCCACCGACCCGCAGGCGCAGGTGACCCTGCACGCCAGCGATGGCAAGGAGGTCTCTGCCACCTACGACCGACGCAGAGGCTTCCTGGGTCACTTCGCCACGGGGTCCTACACGTGTGAGACGACCATCCGTGGCAGGAAGTTCCGGACCCCCGAGTTTAACGTCCACACCTTGCGAGGTATCCCTGTTGCCCCCGGTCAGTCCGTGCCGTCCCTGGCGGGAGGTTCCCTGAGCACCTGAGGCCCGGCGAACTCGGTCCCTTTTCCGGAGGGCCAGAGAGCGTCCTCCCGGAAGGCCACCGCTTCTTTCTCCGAGGGGAGGACAGTTCCCTGGGGCCACCTGCTCGTGGGAGGATTTCGGGGAGGCAGGGCACCTGGGTGGCCAGGACTCCTGACTTCTAGTCCCGGCTCTGTCCTGGACTGCCGGGTGACCTTGAATGTCAGTCACTTAAGTCTCTCCGAGCCTCATTTTCCTCATCTGTAAAATGGGGCCAATAACCTTGCCTCTCCCCATCCGTCAGAAATCATGAGTCCCAGGTGGCGTGGGTCTGCGCCAGAAACAGCGTGGCTTAGTGGATAGAGCCCGGGCCTGGGACTCAGGAGGACCCGGATTCTAATCTTGGCTCTGTCACTTGTCTGCTATGTGACCCTAGGCAAGTCACTTCACTACTTTGTGCCTCAGTTCCCTCAACTGTAAAAGTGGGGATTAAGACTGTGAGTCCTATGTGGAATGGGGTCTGTGTCCAACCCGATTAGCTTGTATCTACCCCAGCGCTTAAGCACTTAGGAAGTGCTTAACAAATCCCACAGTTATTTGGGGACCCCTTGGTTCGGCGTTCTTGCTGGCCAGTTGGCTGGGTCCTGGCCCCCAAGGGGCCCCGGGCTGGGCACCGTGCAGAGACTGGGTTGGTGATTCCCCTGCCCATTCCTGACCTCCCTGGCTCGCCTGCAGTCTCCCAGGAGATCGTCTTGGAGATGGAGGCCCCGAAGACGGTATACAAGACAGGCGAAACCATCGTGGTCACCTGTTCCGTCCTGGACATCGAGCTGGTCGATTTCCAGTGGAACTACCCGGGGGAGGCGGTACGTCCCGCTTCCGGCGCGCCTATTGGTGAGGGTGTGGTGGGGATGGGGCTTCGAGCAGGAGTCAGTCGAGCGTACTTATTGAATGCTTACTATGTGCAGAGCACTGTACTAAGCGCTTGGGAGAGTACAATACAATAATATGAGACACAATACCTGGCCACAACGAGCTTGCAGTCTAGAGGGGGAGGTAGACGTTAGTAGAAATAAGTAAATTACAGGTCTGGACGTAAGTTGTGGAACTAGGAGTGGGGATGAATAAAGGGAGCGAGTTAGGGTGACGCAGAAGGAGTCTCATTCATTCAGTCGTATTTGTTCATTCATTCAATTGTGTTTATTGAGTGCTTACTGTGTGCAGAGCACTGTACTAAGCGCTTGGGAAGTACAAGTTGGCAACACGTAGAGACGGTCCCTACCCAACAACGGGCTCACAGTCTAGAAGGGGGAGACAGACGACAAAACAAAACATGTGGACAGGTGTCAAGTCGTCAGAACAAATAGAATTAAAGCTAAATGAGCATCATTAACAAAATAAATACAATAGTAAATATGGACAAGGAAAATAGAGCAATGTGTCTGTACAAACGTATATATAGGTGCTGTGGGGAGGGGAAGGAGATAGGGCGGGGGGATGGGGAGGAGGAGAGGAAAAAGGGGGCTCAGTCTGGGAAGGCCTCCTGGAGGAGGTGAGCTCTCAGTAGGGCTTTGAAGGGAAGAAGAGAGCTAGCTTGGCGGATGTGCGGAGGGAGGGCATTCCAGGCCAGGGGGAGGACGTGGGCCGGGGGTCGACGGCGGGACGGGCGAGAACGAGGCACGGTGAGGAGATTAGCGGCAGAGGAGTGGAGGGTGCGGGCTGGGCTGTGGAAGGAGAGAAGGGAGGTGAGGTAGGAGGACTGAGGTATTGAGCACTTACTGTGTGCAGAGCACCGGAGGCACGACCTCAGGCCCGATGGACAGGGAGACCAAGTGGCGGAGACACCCCCTCCATCAATCGATTAAGCGCCTACTGGGGGAGGAGTACCGCCTTGGGAGTCTACTCAGTTCCTTGTGGGGGTAAAACACCATCCTAGGGTGCTAGACACTGTACAAAGCACTGGGGAAAGTACGACGGAGGAAAAACGCATGGTCTCTGTCCTCATAGATTTCGAGCCCTTTCAGGGATAGGAACTGGGTCTAATCCCCATCTGTGTACTCTTTCCCAGTGCCTAGTTCATACACTAACTGCTTAATAATAATAATAATAATAATAATGAACTCGGTATTTGTTAAGCGCTTACTATGTGCAAAGCACTGTTCCAAGCGCTGGGGAGGATACAAGGTGATCAGGTCGTCCCGTGTGGGGCTCACAGTCTTGATCCCCATTTTGCAGATGAGGTAACTGAGGCCCAGAGAAGTGAAGTGACTTGCCCAAAGCCCCACAGCTGACAAGCGGCAGAGCCGGGATTTTGAACCCGTGACCTCTGACTCCAAAGCCCTGGGCTCTTTCCACTGAGCCACGCTGCTTAATACCCGTACTACTACTTCTAGTGTCATTGGAGGAGATGGGCAGAGAGAAGCAGAGTGAAGTGAAGAAGTGAATTACTAAGTGATTGAGCCACAGGGAATGCGTGCTGAGAGGAACAAAAAGCGCTCCGGTACTATGGTGGATGATGTTGTGAGGTTGGGACCTGGGGAGAGGTCTCGTGAGGAGGAGGAGGAGGAACAGGAAGGATTTTAGGAGGTTTTGAAGGTCTGCAGGCAGTCGGGCGGCTGTTAGGAGGGAGAGAGCTTCAGACCAAGGCGGGGCTGTGAGGAGGGATCAGAGGTGGGAGAGGCGAGGCCACCCGTGGCTTGAGAGGAGCCCGGAACCTGAGTCGGGGAGCCAAGCTGACGGTCACTGTCCAGGTAACGGCCTTTTCTCCCCTGTGGGTCTGCGGGAGGCGACCTCGCCGGCCCTCGTGGGCAGGAGAGAGTTGTTTCCCTCCCCTCCCCTCCCCTCCCTCCACTGCCCAAGCGCACGCCTCCTTGCCTAGTCTCTCCCCCCATCTCCTCCTCCTGATTCTCTGCCCCCACTTTCCTCTTCCATCTTCCCACCCTCTTCCTCCTCTCTCCCCTGCCCCAGTGTCTTCCCTCCTGCTTCTCACTCTTCCTCCCCTTCTTCCTGCCCCATTTTCACCTATTCGGCATCTGTCGGTCCACCCCACCCCCCCCGCCCCCCGGTCCCAGTTCCAGGCCAAAGGGCAGGGAGAAAGGACAGCGCATCCGACCCAGGAAAGCCCAAAGGACCCTCTGTCCTCCCCCCGGGTGTCCCCTCTCCCAGCCGGGTGGCTTGAACCCCGCCCCCTCTCTCCGTCACAGAGGGACAAGGGAGTCGTCAAGATGGACAAGATTACGGTCCCGTCCGTCAAGCTGGTGTTCACCCTCACGGTCCCCAATGCCACGGCCAAGGACCGCGGCAGTTACGAGTGTGCCGTCGGCCACGTCACCAGGGAGGTGCAGCAGACGAAGAAGGTCACCATCGCCGTCCTAGGTACATTCCCCGGGGCGGGGCTCGTGGCCAACCGGCCTCCACCCTGCTCATCGAACCCCCCTCCTGTCCCCAGAGAAAGGCTTCGTCTGGCTCCAGCCTGTCTCCGACCCGGTGGAGGCCGTGAACCTGCACGCGATCTGGCATTTTGACGTGGACCTGGAGGCCTACCCCCCGCCCAGGGTGTCCTGGCTGAAGAACAACGAGTCGCTCACCAAGAACATGACTGGGATCTCCACTAGCCTGCAGAAGACCCATGAGTACAGGTGACGGAGGCTTTCCCCCGCGGGGTCTCCCCCAGTGCTGTCCCACACCCCTTTCACGAGTCCGTGGCCCCTGCTGGACGCCTGAGGGCAGAGTGCTGTATGGGGTTCCTACATATACGAAGTGCTGTGTTGGACTCCTACTCTATGCTGAACACATATTATGTGCAGAGTGCCGTCCCTTATTTATAGTATTTTCTTTTTAATAGTGTTTATTAGGCGCTTACTATGTGCAGAGCACTGTTCTAAGCACTGGGGAGGTTACAAGGTGGTGATGATGATGATGATGATGGTATTTGTTAAGTGCTTACTATGTCCAAAGCACTGTTCTAAGCACTTGGGAGATTACAAGGGTGATCAGGTTGTCCCACGGGGGGCTCACAGTCTTAAAGCCCATTTTACAGATGAGGTAACTGAAGCACGGAGAAGTGAAGTGACTTGCCCAAAGTCACACAGCTGACAATTGGCGGAGCCGGGATTTGAACCCATGACCGCTGACTCCAAAGCCCGGGCTCTTTCCACTGAGCCACGCCGCTCAGTATTTGTTAAGCACTTTCTATATGCCAGGCACTGTGCTAAGCACTGGGGTAGACACAAGCTAATCAGGTTGGACACAGTCCCTGTCCCACATAATAATAATAATAATGATGTCGTTTATTAAGCGCTTACTATGTGCAAAGCACTGCTCTAAGCGCTGGGGAGGTTACAAGGTGATCAGGTTGTCCCATGGGGGGCTCACAGTTTTAATCCCCATTTTACAGATGAGGTAACTGAGGCCTAGGAAAGTGAAGTGACTTGCCCAAGGTCATCCAGCAGACAACTGGTGGAGCCAGGATTAGAATCTAGGCTTTTTTTGGCTCCCGAGCCCGTGTTCCGTCCAGTAGAGAAGCAGCGTGGCTCAGTGGAAAGTACAAGTTGGCAACATATAGAGACACTCCCTACCCAACAGTGGGCTCACAGTCTAAAAGGGGGAGACAGAGAACAAAACCAAGCATACTAACAAAATAAAATGAATAGAATAGATATGTACAAATAAAATAAATAAATAAATAAATAAATAAATAGATTAATAAATACGTACAAACATATATACATATATACAGGTGCTGTAGGTAAGGGAAGGAGGTAAGATGGGGGGATGGAGAGGGGGACGAGGGGGAGAAGAAGGAAGGGACTCAGTCTGGGAAGGCCTCCTGGAGGAGGTGAGCTCTCAGTAGGGCCTTGAAGGGAGGAAGACAGCCAGCTTGGCGGATGGGCAGAGAGAGGGGATTCCAGGCCCGGGGGATGACGTGGGCTGGGGGTCGATGGCGGGACAGGTGAGAACGAGGCACGGTGAGGAGATTAGCGGCAGAGGAGCGGAGGGTGCGGGGTGGGCTGTAGAAGGAGAGAAGGGAGGTGAGGTAGGAGCAGCCCGGGCTTTGGAGTCAGAGGTCATGGGTTCAAATCCCAGCTCTGCCAATTGTCAGCTGTGTGACTTCGGGCAAGTTGCTTAACTTCTCTGTGCCTCAGTTCCCTCATTTGTAAAATGGGGATTCATTCGTTCATTCAATCGTATTTATTGAGCGCTTACTGTGTGCAGAGCACTGTACTAAGCGCTTGGGAAGTACGAGTTGGCAACATATAGAGACGGTCCCTACCCAACAGGGATTAAGACTGTGAGCCCCACGTGGGACAACCTGATCATCTTGTATCTCCCCAGCGCTTAGACCAGTGTAAGAGTTTAACAAATACCATTATTATTATTATTATTATTATTATTATTAGACCATGCTGCTTCTTGCAGCTGTATCGGGTGCCTATTGTGTGCAGAGCACTGTACTGAGGACGTTGGGTGCAGAATGCCTGTACCGGGCACCTATGGCATGCAGAGCACTATGCTGTATATTTGGGAGGGTCCCTTAGGATTAGAAGAGCAACCCCTGCCCTAGCTGTGTGCAAAGCACTGCACTAAGCACTTGAGGAAGGACAACAGAGTTAGGAGACACAGTCCCTGCTCTCAGAGAGCTTCCAGGCTGTGGTGTGAAGAGCGCTGCACTAAGTGCAACTAAGTTGTTGCCAACTTGTACCTCCCAAGCGCTTGGTAGAGTGCTCTGCACACAGTAAGCGCTCAATAAATACAATTGAATGAATGAATGAATGCTGGGGAGAGTGGAACAGAGTTAGATGTGATCCCTGCTCTAAAGGAGCTCCTGGTCTAGTGGCCCATAACTTCCTCGTTGAGGGCGGGGACGCCTGCTCCGGAGTGACCACAGTGGACCCAGGCGGGGATCTCAGGAGGTTCTGGCCCCGTATGGTGAACGTCGGGCTCCAGCCCGGCCCGGGTTCAGGTGAAGTGTCGGGGCTCCTGGCCCCAGGAGAGGCAGCGGCGGCCAGGCCCAGGGCCCCTGGGATTCCACGGCTGGAGGTTGATGCCTGTCTTCTTGCTTTCTTTCATTGTCTATCTCCTCCTTCTAGACTGTGAGCCCTGTTGTTGGGTAGGGGTTGTAGCTATCTGTTGCCGAATTGTACTTTCCAAGCGCTTAGTACAGTGCTCTGCACACAGCAAGCGCCCAATAAATACGATTGAATGAATGAATGAATTGTTGCAGAGACCTGGCTCCCCCCAGCCCCGTGACACCCCACTAACTCCCTAGCTTGTCCGTTGGCCAGCTGCCTCCTCCGGAGGCTGGCCAGATGGGGATCCCAGTCTCCTGGGTCCCCCTCAAGACTGCTGGAGCAGACAGACAGAAATGCTTTTAGAACAGTGCCCAGCACTTAGCACAGTGCTTTGCACACAGTAAGCGCTTAATAAATGCCATTATAAAAAAAAACAAAAAAAAAACTGCACAAGAGCCGTCTGGATTGCTCTGGCCCTGGTGTGGGGTATTTCATTCACTCATTTAATTGTACTTATCATTCATTCATTCATTCAGTCGTATTTATTGAGCACTTACTGTGTGCAGAGCACTGTACTAAGCGCTTGGGAAGTACAAGTTGGCAACATGTACCCAACAGTGGGCTCACAGTCGAGAAGGGGGAGACAGAGAACAAAACAAAACATAGTAACAAAATAAAAAGAATAAATATGCACAAATTAAATAAATAAATAAATAGAGTAATAAATACGTACAAACACGTATACATATATACAGGTGCTGTGGGGAGGGGAAGGAGGTAAGGTGGGGGGGTGGGGAGGAGGAGGAGGGGAAGAGGAAGGAGGGGGCTCAGTCTGGATCGCTTACTTTGTGCGGAGCACTGTACTAAGCGCTTTGGAGAGTACAATCGTGGCGCAGTGGAAAGAGCCCGGGCTTGGGAGTCAGAGGTCGTGGGTTCTAATCCCAGCTCTGCCACTTGTCATCTGTGTGACTTTGGGCAAGTCTCAACTTCTCTGTGCTTCAGTTATCTCATCTGTAAAATGGGGATTAAAACTGTGAGCCCCATGTGGGACAACCTGATCACCTTGTATCCCCCCCAGCACTTAAAACCGTGCTTCGCACATTGTAAGCCTGGTGTTGGGTAGGGAGCATCTCTATATGTTGCCAACTTGTACTTCCCAAGCGCTTAGTACAGTACTCTGCACACCGTAAGCGCTCAATAAATACGAGTGAATGAATGAATGAATGAATGAATAGTAAGCCCGCTGTTGGGTAGGGACCATCTCTATATGTTGCCAACTTGTACTTCCCAAGCGCTTAGTACACTGCTCTGCACGTAGTAAGCGCTCAATAAATACAATTGAATGAATGAATGGATGGATGAACAAATACCGTCATTATTATTAGTATTATTATTATCAGTAAACAGAGACATTCCCTGCCCACAACAAGCTTATAGTCAGAACCCGGAAGGTCCCTTCCATCTGAAAAGTCTGTTTGGTGCGGGACGGAGCCACCTTGACCACTGGCCCCACCTGGGCTGTGCCAGACGAAGGAGATGCCCTTGGGGTCTGTCGCCTCCCCTGTTTTCCCCTCCCCTGCCTGCCCTGGAACAGGCGTGGGTACGGTCTGCACTGGGCATCCTGTGGGGCAACCAGCGTGCAGTTCCTCCCACGGTCCTGGCACCCTGGGGGAGACCCCCAGGGCCAGTGCTCTTTCTACTAGGCCATACTGCTTTCCTGCTGTTGAAGTGAAATAGCAGAGATGAAGACTTGCCCCTTTTGCAGAATGATTTAGCGAGAAACCTTCTACGTGTGGGTTTTCTGTGGTGCCTAATGAGTGTATTCCCGTCGGTCCTCTTCGATGTCACCAGGTATCAGAGCAGGCTGAAGCTGATCCGTGCAAAGGAGGAAGACAGAGGGCACTACACAATTGTGGTGCAAAATGAGGATGATATTGCGAGCTACACTTTTGAGCTGCAGGTTCACGGTAAGATTTAGGGGCAACGCTTCCAGTCCAGGGGTGAGAGCAGGGCAGCCGCTCCCCATCCAGTCAGCCAATCGATGAATCAGCAAGATTCCCCGAGCACCGGCCGTATACACGGCACTGTACTAAGCTGCTTGGGAGAGTATAACAGTAGCCAGATGCGTGTTCCCTGCACTCAGCGTGCTCATGATCTACTATGGGTGGCTGGCAAAAATTACTTACAGGGGATCTTATCTACTAAATCTTTTACATCGTACTCTCCCAAGTGCTTAGCACATAGTAAGTGTTCAGTAAACACCATTGATTGGTTTATGGATTGACTGCAGTACTCTACACACAGTAAGTGCTCAGTAAATATGATTGATTGAAGTAGATAATAATAATAATGATGGTATTTGTTAAGCGCTTACTATGTGCAAAGCACTATTCTAAGCGCTGGGGAGGTTACAAGGTGATCAGGTTATCCCACGGGGGGCTCACAGTTTTAATCCCCATTTTGCAGATGAGGTAACAGGTCCAGAGAAGTTAAGTGACTTGCCCAAAGTCACACAGCTGACAGTTGGCGGAGCCAGGATTGGAATCCCATGACCTCTGACTGGGTGAAATAGCTGAACAATTAAATGTAGAGATAAAGGCAAAAGGATTAAATCAGTTGCCTGCGTGAGTGCTGAGTGTAGAAATAAAATGAGGAAGTGTTGAAGGTTGATATGACTGGAGTTGTAGAAATTAGTCTAGCCTGTAAGATTCTTGAGGGCAGGGATAAAACCTACCAGCTCTATTATACTGCCTTCTCTTATACGCTTAGTACAGTGCTCTGCACAGGTAAGTGTTCAATAAATACCATTGACTAATTCAGTCAATTAGGGAAGGTTTCCCGGGGAGACGGGTTTTTAGAAAAGCTCTGAAGACTCACCCTAGTCACGGGGCTGGTGAGCTTTTTGTGGGGCTAGTTCTCAGTGACAAGCTCAGAATAGAGCACACGGGCTCCCCATTCCCCACTACCAGAAATGGCGAGTTCCAAAGGGGTGGAGAGTAACTATTTGGGGCGGTTCGGCTCCACGCTTGCTGGCCACTGGCTCCCAGAGAGCCCCGTTCCCGAGGCACTGCCAGTCTCCGCTCTTTTTGCGTCTCGCTGCAGTTCAAGCCCCTTTCCTCTTGTTCGGTCCTCGGCGGAGGGGGAGAACAGTTGGTCTTATAGGGCGGGGGTGGCGCTCGTATAAACGTGGGGTCTCTCCCCCCAGCACAGGGCCCTTCACGTAGTGGGTGCCCGGCACAGCGCCCTGCTCAAAGTAGGCATCCAGCATGGCGCTCCGCACGCCCGACGTGCCCCAGGCCCAGTGCTGAAAGCCTTTCCCTCCCTCCACCCCTCTCGCTCCATCTCTCCCTTCAGTGCCGGCCTCCATCTTGGATCTGGTGGACGACCCCCACGGCTCGGAGGGTCGCCAGACCGTCCGCTGTGTCGCCGAAGGGATCCCGCTGCCCGACATCGACTGGCTGGTTTGCGCGGACGTTAAAATGTATGCAGAGCAGCCCATGAAGCCTGACCACTTCCTCTTCCCCGGTCCCGGTCTGAGGGTCTGCACCGGCGGTCTGAGCCCAACAGGTCCTGAGGGGGGTGGAGGGGTATGCGTTTTGAGGGTCCGAGGGACGTTGGGGCCGCTGAGGGTTTCAGTAGGGGGCTTAGGCAGGAGCTGCGGTCCACTGGGGACTTAGTGTAGCTCCTGGCCTGTTTTCTTCTCTGAGATGACCAGCAGAGAGTGTGCGGGGACCAGCAGGGGTGTCGGGTGTGGTGGGGGGGAATGCTGGATAAATCCTGCCTCCCTCCCGCTTCAGCCTCGGCCTCCCCGCTCTCCCCAGGTGCAAAAATGAGACCTTGTGGACCCTCCTGGCCACCAACACATCCGACATCACCATGGTGACCCACAGGGGCGACCGGGACACGATTGAGAGTCAGGTGACCTTCCAGCAGGTGGAGGAGACCCTGTTGGTTCGCTGCCTGGCCAAGAACCACCTCGGGGCCGTGACATGGGAGCTGAAGCTCAAGGCCCCCGGTGAGTTGGTAGGGGACAGTGGCGGGGGCGGGGACCGCCGGGGACCTCCGCCCAAATCGGGAACGACGTGTAGCTCTGCCTTGCAGAGAGCCACGGGCCCGTTGGGCCCTGGCTGGGAACAGTGCCGACGGGGCCGACGTCTGGAGCGGGGGCTCCCGTGTGGGGTAGGTGGGTAGGCGGGAGGTTTGGACCCTTCCTCCCCGCCCGGGGCCGTGCTGACCCTCGGAGTTCTCCACCCCCAGTCCTGTGCATTGAGGTGAACCTGGTTGCTGCCGTCCTGGTGCCCCTGGTTGTGATCGTCTCCTTCATCATGATGGTCATCAGGTGGAAACAGGTCAGCTCCCCCCCAGCCCCGACCCCCGGGCAGAGCCCTCCCACCTCCTCTCCACGGGGGCTGACCGGGGTCTCTGCTCGGCCCAGCCTCCCCGGGCTGTCGCCCCTCTCGCCTTGCAGAGGCCGCGCTCTGTGATCCGATGGAGGTACGTGGAGTCCATGAGCCGGAACCGCCGCGAGTCGTTCTGCATGGAACCGGTGCTGCTCCCCTACGACTCGCGCTGGGAGGTTCCGAAGGACCAGCTTGGTGCTCGGTACATGGTGGCCGCCGAGCCCCGGGGACTCCTGCCCCACGCGAGCGGCCTAGGGGACGAAGGCGACTGGCTAGCGATAGTGAGGACTAACAGTGCCTTTATGGGCCGTTTAATTCATTCTTTCAGTTGTGTTTATTGAGTGCTTACTGTGTGCAGAGCGCTGTACTGAGTGCTTGGAAAGTACAATTTGGCAACAGAGACAGTCCCTACCCAGCAGCGGGCTCACAGTCTAGCAGGGGGAGGAAGACAACAAAACAAAACAGGTAGACGGGTCTCCTCCATCCCCTCCAATCCCCTTACTGTAGGGGTTCCTCAAGGGTCGGTCCTCGGTCCCCTTCTGTTCTCTATCTACGCTTACTCCCTTGGGGAACTCGTTCACTCATTCGAAGACTGAACTCCTTGTCTTCCCTCCCAAACCTTTCCCTCTCCCTGACTTTCCCATCTCTGTTGACGGCACTACCATCCTTCCCGTCTCCCAAGCTCACAACCTTGGTGTCATCCTCGACTCCGCTCTCTCATTCACCCCTCACATCCAAGCCGTCACCAAAACCTGCCGGTCTCAGCTCCGCAACATTGCCAAGATCCGCCCTTTCCTCTCCATCCATACCGCTACCCTGCTCATTGAAGCTCTCATCCTATCCTGTCTGGACTACTACATCAGCCTTCTCTCTGATCTCCCATCCTCGTGTCTCTCTCCACTTCAATCCATACTTCATGCTGCTGCCCGGATTATCTTTGTCCAGAAACACTCTGGGTATATTACTCCCCTCCTCAAAAATCTCCAGTGGCTACCAATCAATCTGCGCATCAGGCAGAAACTCCTCACCCTGGGCTTCAAGGCTCTCCATCCCCTCGCCCCCTCCTACCTCACCTCCCTTCTCTCCTTCTACAGCCCACCCCGCAACCTCCGCTCCTCCACCGCTAATCTCCTCACCATACCTCGTTCTCGCCTGTCCCGCCATCGACCCCTGGCCCACGTCATCCCCCGGGCCTGGAATGCCCTCCCTCTGCCCATCCGCCAAGCTAGCTCTCTTCCTCCCTTCAAGACCCTGCCGAGAGCTCACCTCCTCCAGGAGGCCTTCCCAGACTGAGCCCCTTCCTTCCTCTCCCCCTCGTCCCCCTCTCCATCCCCCCCATCTTACCTCCTTCCCTTCCCTTCCCCACAGCACCTGTATATATGTATATGTGTTTGTACATATCTATTACTCTATTTATTTATTTATTTATTTATTCTACTTGTACATATCTATTCTATTTATTTTATTTTGTTAGTATGTTTGGTTTTGTTCTCTGTCTCCCCCTTTTAGACTGTGAGCCCACTGTTGGGTAGGGACTGTCTCTATATGTTGCCAATTTGTACTTCCCAAGCGCTTAGTACAGTGCTCTGCACATAGTAAGCGCTCAATAAATACGATTGATGATCATGATGATGGATGTCTGCCCACCACCTAAAACAACATGTCTGACTGAGCTCCTTATCTTCCCTCCCAGACCCTGTCCTTTTCCTGACTTTCCCGTCACTGTAGACGGCACTACCATCCTTCCCTGCCTCACAAGCCCGCAACCTTGGTGTCATCCTCGACTCCGCCCTCTCATTCACCCCACACATCCAATCTGTCACCAAAACCTGCCAGTCTCAACTCCACAACATCGCCAAGATTCGCCCTTTCCTCTCCATCCAGATCGCTACCTTGCCGGTTCAGTCTCTCATCCTATCCCGACTGGATTACTGCATCGGCCTCCTTTCTGATCTCCCATCCTCCTATATCTCCTCACTTCGGTCTATACTTCACTCTGCTGCCCGTACAGAAACGTTCTGGGCATGTCACTCCCCTCCTCAAAAATCTCCAGTGATCGCCTGTCAACTTACGAATCAAGCAAAAACTCCTCACTCTCGGCTTCAAGGCTCTCCATCACCTCACCACCTCCTACCTCACCTCCCTTCTCTCCTTCTCCAGCCCAGCCCTCAACCTCAGCTCCTCTGCCGCCGCTAACCTCCTCACTGTGCCTCGTTTTTGCCTGTCCTGCCGTTGACCCCCGGCCCACGTCCTTCCCCTGGCCTGGAATGCCCTCCCTCCACGCATCCGCCAAACTAGCCCTCTTCGTCCCTTCAAAGCCCTACTGAGAGCTCACCTCCTCCAGGAGGCCCTCCCAGACTGAGCCTCCTTTCTCCTCTCCTCCTCCCCTCCCCATCGCCCTACCTCCTTCCCCTCCCCACAGCACTTGGAGATATTTGTAGAGAGGAGTCAGGTGAGACGGGTATGATCAGAGAGAGGGATTTCAGAGTCGGTGAGGGTGGAGATATTGCAGCGGTAGGAGATGACGAGGTCGAGGGTGTGACCAAGTTGGTGAGTGGGCGAGGTGGGGTGGAGCAGGAGATTGGCTGCATCAAGGAGAGATAGAAGGTGGGCGGCAGAGAAGTCACCAGGGACATCCATGTGGATGCTGAAGTGTCTGAGGATCAGAGTGGGCATGGAGAACCTGTGTTAATGGAGAACCCTGTGCTAAGTGCTGCGTAGACTCAAGACCCTCAGATCGGAAACAGACCCTGCTCCTCATAGTCTATGAGGGAGGGAGAGTGGGGATCTCTATTCCTGTGCACCACTCCTGCCCACGCACATCCCGACACATGCACAAATCCATACCCCCATAGGCACACGCACACTCACCTCCGCACACGCAACACGAGCCCGCCGGCCAAGTCACAGCCCTCCCGGAGGGGCCCCAGGAAGGCAGGCAGGCAGGAAGCAGTGGGAGGGAGGCGGGGCTGGCTCGCTCCTGCCCTGACCAGCCCTGTCGCCCACAGGTCGACTCCTTGGGTCCGGAGCATTTGGACAGGTGGTTGAAGGCACTGCAAACGGACTGAGCAAGTCCCAGCCCAAGATGAAGGTGGCTGTGAAAATATTAGGATGTGAGTGACTCTCCCGATGCCCTTTGGGGCTTCCATGGTGCATGGCGGGGGGGACCGGGTGGGCCCTCCCTCTGAGACCCCCCAGGAGTCGCCACCCTTCTCTCTCCATCCCCCTACCCTGCCGCGGTGAATCCCCTGGGATTGACTCGCTCTTCTGGGGTGCAACAGGGTGGGTGGGTGCTGCTGGTTTCCCCAGCTCCTCGCCTCTCCGCCCCAATCTCTCTCGTAATGGTATTGATAAAGGGCATACTACATGCCGAGGGCTATGCTGAGCGCTGGAGTAAATTTAGGATTATCAGGTTGGACACAGTCCCTGTGCCCCCGAACAGTTAGGGGGAGCAGGAATCTCATCCTCATTTTACAGATGGGGAGGTTGAGGCCCAGAGAGGTTCAGTGACTTGTTCAAGGTCATCCAACAAGCCCCTGTCCCCTCCTCATATGACACACCCACGCCCACTCTCCTGGACTGAGTTTTTTCCCCTTCTGGCCCCTCAGCTTTCCACTGGCCAGCTGCCCTGTAGCTGGCTGGCCTCTCCTCCTCAACCACCGTCCCCTCTCCCGTGCCATTACGTGCCCCCGCCCCTCATTCTCCCCAGCTGAAATAGCCTCCCCACTCCCATCAGAGCCCTTCTCCTCAGCCCCCCTCCTCCAGAAAGCCTCCCCTAACTAACCACGCCCCTGCTGCACACATTCCTCATCCCACCTTCCGGCTCTTCCTCCTCCCTAGGGCCCAGGTCTGTCTGTCTTGGAGAAGCAGCGTGGCTCAGTGGAAAGAGCCCGGGCTTTGGAGTCAGAGACCGTGGGTTCAAATCCCGGCTCTGCCACTTGTCAGCTGTGTGACTTTGGGCAAGTCACTTCACTTTTCTGGGCCTCAGTTCCCTCATCTGTAAAATGGGGATGAAGACTGTGAGCCCCTCATGGGACAACCTGATTACCTTGTATCTACCCCAGCGCTTAGAACAGTGCTTTGCACATAGTAAGCGCTTAACAAATACCATCATTATTATTATTATTGTCCCAGCTCCGCCAACTGTCAGCTGTCTGACTTTGGGCAAGTCACTTAACTTCTCTGTGCCTCAGTGACCTCATCTGTAAAATGGGGATTAAAGCTGAGCCCCCCGCCCCCGGGACAACCAGCAGTGTGGCTCAGTGGAAATAACCCATGCTTTGGAGTCAGAGGTTATGGGTTCAAATCGTGCCTCTGCCACTTGTCAGCTGTGTGACTTTGGGCAAATCACTTCACTTCCCTGGGCCTCAGTTCCCTCATCTGTAAAATGGGGGTCAAGACTGTGAGCACCCTGTGGGACAACCTGATCACCTTGTAACCTCCCTAGCGCTTACAACAGTGCTTTGCACATAGTAAGTGCTTAATAAATACCATTATTATTATTATTATTATTATTATTAACCTGTTTACCTTGTAACCTCCCCAGCGCTTAGAGCAGTGCTTTGCACATAGTAAGCTCCTAACAAATGTTATTATTATAGGGAGAGCTCATGTAGAACAGCCCCCACCACCAGGGGGAGCTCCTTGAGAGCAGGGCAACCGTCTTACATTTTTTCTGCAATGCCCTCAGCCCCTAAAAGGGAGTGCAGTCCAAGCCGGGCCCCCAGCCCCAACGCAACTGCTCTGCAGCCACTCACGGTGACCGTTGTAATAAGGGGAACGATAGGCAACTCAGGGACTGCTTACGTGCCACTCACGGTGACCATCGTAAACTGTTAGGGACTGTTTCTCCACCATGTGGATTATCCAGGCCCCCACCTTCCCCTTCCTGTTCTCCCTTCGCCCCTTGTCAGCCCCTCCCCGAGGCCGGGAAGGGTGAAACTACTATCCCGTTGCCGTCTATTGGTGGTCTGGGGTGGGGAAGGTGCGGAAAACTGTTGGAGAAAGGTTCTCTCCTCCCACATCTTGGGGTCTCGTGCATCTCTTTCACCACGGTCTCCCCTCTTTGTGGCTGTGGGGGCTCGCCTTTCACCCATCACCCTGCTCTAAGACTGGTGACCTTCAGCCAGTGCTCTGGGCTCATTAAGTGGCCACCATTAAGTGGCTGGGCTCGGGTCATAGAGTCGAGTGGACGGAGAGGCCTCTGTGTGCTGTGAAGGAGTGGGGCAGTGCTTGGAATTACCGAGTACAGACTGTGTGCACAGCACTGTGCTAAGTACAGTATAACAGAGTTGGTGGATACGGTCCCTGCCCACAAGGGCTTGAAGTCTACAGGAGACGGGAGATATCGGGGAAATTTGTTTTGCAACATCCTGAGGGCTGGGAAGTTGGGCGGTGGGGGACCCCTGGGGGTCTGCAGCCGTGCCGCGGGCGCTCGAGCTCCTTGGGGCCGGACTGCCCAGACTGACCGACGTGTTTTTCTTGACCCCTGACAGCCACGTCTCGATACAGCGAGAGGCAGGCCCTCTTGGTGGAGCTGGACATCATGATGCATCTGGGCCCCCATCTGAACGTTGCCAACCTCCTGGGAGCCTGCACCCAATCAGGTGGGTGTGGGTGGCCAGGGACATGCCCCGGCACGTCCGGGGCCGAGGGACGACTGGGGTGAAGGGCTGGGGCTCTGTGGGTGCACCCCTGCCACCCCACTCACTTGCCATCAACCCGGCCTCAGGACCCATCTACATCATCATGGAGTACTGCCTCTACGGCGATCTGGGCGACTACCTGCGCAAGAACCGCAATAGGTTCCTGGCTGTCCACTCGGAGAAGACGGAGGAAGAGCTGGACACCTTGAGCCCCGACGACAAGAGCACCATTAAGTGGGCTAGGGCGGGGCATGCTGGGTGTCGCCCTGAAACCAGAGGGGGTGGGGCCGTGTACTGATCGCCCTCCTGAACGCCCACTCTCAAGGCCGGGAATAGAGACAGGAGCACCAGGGGTGTTGGACTGTCCAAGATGGGTCACTGGGGGAGGGTCAGGAATTGGGAGGGGAGAGTCGGGGGTTGGATGGTCTGTGCTGGGTCACTGGAGGAGCGTCGGAGGTGGAGACGGGAGAGTCAGGTGGGCTGGCAGGTGCTTCTCAAGATCCTGGTGGTCCCTGGGCCTCTGTTTCTGTAAATGGGGGCTTTCCCGGGGCTGGGGAGGAATCAGGAATCAGTGGCGGGAAGTCTCTTTGCCAAAGTGGGAAGGAGGGGCCGGAAGTGGCCCCGCTCTGTAGAATCCCCGACCAATGAGAGGCCATCAGGGCCAGCCCCCTGCCCCCTCCATTAAGACCTGTTTCCTAGACGAATGTTTCCCTCAGAGGGTCCGGGGCCCCCCTCCTAACACTTCTCTTCGGCCAATGCAGTTACACCTGTCTCACATCTGAAAAAAAACGGGACGACGCGGACGTGACGCAGGAGGTCGGCACGCAGAACGTGTCCAAGTTGGAGAGGAAAGAATCGTCCGAGCATGTGGACTTGCATAAATGCCTGTGCCCCGACAAGAAGTCCATATCGGGTGAGTGACGGTCCCTGCGACTGTCGGGTGGAGAGGTGGGCAGGGGGCAGCACGTCCAGGTGAAGGGCCAAGGGCATTACCGGTGGAGGCTGGCTGGACAGAAAATGCCGAAAATGCCAGGCCATTTGGGGGCTGCGGCACGTGGCCCGGGATCATTTGCTCTGCCACCTTGGGAGCCAAGTCCTCTGTATGGGCATGGGAGTTAGAGGATCTGGGTTCTAATCCCGTCTCTGCCACTTTCCTGCTGCCTGACCTTGGGCAAAGTCACTTCTCTGGGCCTCAATTCCCTCATCCGTAAAACGGCGATTAGGACGTGAGCTAGGGACTGTGTCCAACCCGATTACCTCGTATCTACCTCGGTGCTTAGAATAGCGCTTGGCACATAGTAAGCACTTAACAAGCACCATAATTATTAGCAGGAGGAGCAGCGTGGCCCAGTGGGTAGAGCACGGGCCTGGGAGCCAGAAGGTCATGGGTTCTAATCTCAATTCCTCCACTTGTCTGCAGCGTGATCTTAGTCAAGTCACTTCTCTGTGCCTCAGTTACCTCATCTGTAAAATGGGGATTGACACTGTGATGGGGACTGTGTCCAACCTGATCTGCTTGTGTGTGATTGACACTGTGATGGGGACTGTGTCCAACTTGATCTGCTTGTGTCCACCGCAGTGCTTAGTGCAGTGCTTAGTGCAGTGCCTGGAACATAGTATGCACTTAACAAATACCATTATAATAGTAATAATAATGATAATCTCTAGGGCAGGAGGAGGAGGAAGGAAGTGGCAGGAGATGGGGTCAGAATGAGGCAAGGAGTAGAGAGCTGGAGACTGTGGGCCAGTAGTGGCCTTTTTCTCCTGGGGCTGGGGAGGGCGGTCTCGACGACAGGAGGATTCTCCGGTCATGGTGGGGCCCGGTGCCCGGAATTGGGGCAGGAGACCCTTTCCGGGGGCTTCTCGTGGGGGGCCCGCCCGGCCCTCCAGGTTGGCAATGCTCTGTCATGGGGGGAACGCATCCGGATTCCTGACATCCTCTCTCTGCCCTCCCCTCACCCAGGACCACTGGCAAAACCTGAAGTCCTGGACCTCCTGTCAGATGACGGTTCGGAAGGCTTTGGCGTGCTGGAACTGCTGAGCTTTTCCTACCAGGTGTCCCGCGGGATGGAGTTCTTGGCTTCGAGAAACGTGCGTGTCTCTGGGAGGGTGCAGTGGGGTGTGCAGTGCGGGGACGGGGGTGGAGGCTCGGGGGTCCCTGTCCAGGGTCCCATGTTTCTGGTGGAAATGGGCACTTCTGGAGTGGGCATGGGCCTCTCCCCGACCAAAGTCTAGATTCCTCCTCTTGACTCCAGACACATGTAGGCCCTTCGCCCACCATGTACTCAGACATCTCCTTGCAGCATTTCAATACTTCTACCCCGACCCTGGTGAGCTGGGCAGAGGGAAGAGCCCCGGGTCCATGGTAAGCGACTGGCCTCCGAGGACTGGGGAGGCTGTGGCCCCCACGATGACCGCGCCCCTCTCCCCCTCCCCAAAGTGCATCCATCGGGACCTGGCCGCACGGAACGTCCTGCTGACCCGAGGGAAGATCGTGAAGATCGGCGACTTTGGGCTGGCGAGGAATCTCAAGCAAAACTCCAGCTACATGGCTAAGAGCTGCGTACGTAGAGCTCAGGCCTAGCCCGCAGGGTCCAGGGGTGGCCATAAGCATGAATTTTGTGGGCTGGGGGGAGGCTGCCTAGCTCGTGGAGCTTCAAGATGCTGGAGGGGAGGGGAGGGGACGGGCCGAGGGCAGAGAATTGTCCAGTCAATCGGTCAGTCAGGTAGTTGCAGAGAAGCAGCGTGGCTCAGTGGAAAGAGCCCGGGCTTTGGAGTCAGCGGTCCTGGGTTCAAATCCCAGCTCCTGCCAACTGTCAGCTGTGTGACTTTGGGCAAGTCACTTAACTTCTCTGTGCCTCAGTTACCTCATCCGTAAAGTGGGGATTAAGACTGTGAGCCCCCCGTGGGACAACCTGATCACCTTGTAACCTCCCCAGAGCTTAGAACAGCGCTTTGCACATAGTAAGCTGCTTAATAAATGCCATTATTATTATTACGTGGGACAGGGATTATGTCCCATATCATAGTTCAGATCCACCCCGGTGCTTAGAACAGTGCTTGACATATAGTAAGCCCTTAAGAAATACCAGTTATTATTATTATTATTATTATTATTATTATTATTACTATTATTTGAGCCAGAGAAAGAGTTCAACAAGTACCGTAATTATTGTTAGTCCTGTTATTATTATTCCTGGGGGCGGCAGGGGTGGTGTTGGTTTTGAGTCCTTTCTGTATGCCTCCTCCTCCATACAGCAGATGCTCCTGCCCGTAAAGTGGATGGCCCCGGAGAGCATCTTCGACAACGTGTACTACAGGCAGAGTGATGTCTGGTCTTATGGGGTCCTGCTGTGGGAGATCTTCTCTCTTGGTACGTCCCTCTCAACCCCCCTGCCCTGCCCCCGGCAGCCCCCCGCTGGCCCGCCGGAAGGGACTGGTCGCCAGGCTTCCCTCCTGGACACCCACCCTCATGCTGTGGATGGGCATGCACCTCTTTCTCTTCATCTCTGCCTCTCCCTCCAGTGACCCAGCACAGACCCCTAATTCTCCCCTCTCCACCCCCGACCCTCCCTCCGGTGACCAAGCACGGACCCCTGTCACCCCCCACCCAGTCAACCCAGCATGGACCCCTGACTCTCCCCTTTCCACCCCTGACTCTCCCTCCAGTGCCCCAGCACTGATCCAGCACGAACTCCTCGTCCATGGCTCTGTCCAATCTCCTCCATCCCTGTTGGCGTTTCAGGCTGAGCAGCTTTTTGGGGAAGGGAGTCCCGTGCTCACCCCCTTTCCTTGTGTCGCCCTTTGGCCTTGCCAGCTTCTCATTCTTGTGAGAGTCCCTTACCCCGAACGCCAAGGTGTCTGGGGACCACAAATTCCCCATCCGCCCTGCCCACCTCTCCACGGCTGTGGAACTGGCAATCCGGTCTCCTAAGTGCTGGCTAAGTCACCGAAGGCCGGACCCTCCGAGGCCGCGAGGGCACACCGCGGTTGACGCAAATGGTACCGCTCTGTCCGCAGGGCGCACACCCTACCCGGGCATAACGGTCAACGCCACATTTTATGAGAAGATCAAGAGCGGCTATCGAATGCCCAAGCCGGAACACGCCACCAGCGAGGTGTAAGTCATTGGTTCTGATTCCGGCTCCGCCGCTTTTCAGCTGGGTGACCTTGGGCAAATCGCTTCACTTCTCTCTGCCTCAGTTCCCTCATCTGTAAAATGGGGACTGAGACTGTGAGCTCCACGTGGGACAGGGACTATGTCCAACCAAATTTTGCTTGTTTCCACCCCAGAGCTTAGTACAGTGCCTGGCATGTAGTAAACGTTTAACAAATACCTCAATTATTATTATTATTATTATTATTATTAGTGTTATAATTATTAAGTCTTCTCCCCCCAACGCCTGCATGCTCCCCTCCCTGGCCCATCCCCTTCCCCTCCCTCTCCAGATATGACATCATGCTCAAGTGCTGGAACAAGGAACCCGAGAAGAGACCATCCTTCTACGAGCTGAGCGAGACAGTGGAGACCATGCTGCCCAGCCACTACAAGGAGGTTCGCCCACTGTGGGCTGGCGCTGCAGGGGCGGAGGGGCCGGGCTGCGGAGTTCCAGAGGGATCCGGGCTGCTGGGAATCCCGGGCTCACTGGATGACCCTAGGCAACTCCCTTCACTTCTCTGGGCCTCAGTTTCCTCCTCCACAAAGCGGGGCTTAAGATCCCTGCTCTCTCTCCCTCCGCGACCAGCCTGGCACTTAGCACAACGCTCGGCACCCAGTGGGTACTTAGTAAACCCCGTCGTTGCTCTCACCGTTACTCCGAAGCCCAACATAGCCCGGGCTTCAGCCCATAGTAATCAGGGCCCGCTGTGTATCCCTAGAGGTACGAGAAAATCCAACAGGACTTCCTGAAGAGTGACCACTCGGCCGTGGCCCCGACAAGAGGTGAGAGGGTCAAGCCACACGTGGGTGACACCTGTGAGAACGAGGAGTGGGAGGACAGCTTGGACAGGTGGAGACTCAGCTGCGCCGACAGTGACTACGTCAACCCCCTATTGGACTCCGACACCAGTGAGGAGGACGACCTCAGCAAGAGTAACGGGTACAGGTACCTGCTCCCCGGCCACCCCCTCCACACCCCCCAGCTCCATGGTCCTAACCATCTTCTCGCCCACTATGTGGTGCTCGCTGACCTGTCATCCCCCACACCTCACCCAGACCGGGCAGACACAGTCAAGCCTACAGATTGGAGGTTTGGGAGATTTTGCCCAAATGTAAGCTCCTTGTGGGCAGGGAGTGTGTCTACCAACTCCCTGTTATATTGTACTCTCCCAACCACTTAGTACAATGCTGTGCATAGAGCAAGCACTCAGTGTACCACTGACTGACGGACTGACTGGGAACCCCTTGCCCTGATGCTGAGTTTTCTGAGGACCACAAATTCCCCATCTGCCCTGCCCACCATTCCAAGGCAGTGGAATTCCCGAGCTCTGGCTAAGTCACCTCGGGCGAGCCATCTGCTGGGTACTGCGCTTTGCACATGGTAAGCACTCAAAAAAAACCCCATTGTTTAATTGACCCCGGTAACTGGGGAAGAGCGGGGGAGGTATTCCTACCCGATTGGTTGGGATTGGCCCTTTATAGGGTCTGGACTTCAGATAACTGCCAGCCTCCCCTCCCTCTCCCCTAGGCTCTGTACTAGAAGCCTGCTGTATGCAGAGCACTGTCCCGGGACTATACTGGGTGCAGAGTAGCATACTGGGTGCCTGTTGTGTGCAGATCAATCCATCAGTCATACTTATTGATCGCTTACTGTATGCAGAGCACTGTACTAAGCACTTGGGAAAGTAGGATATAACAGACACATTCACTGCCCCCAACGAGCTTACATTCATTCATTCAATCGTATTTATTGGGCACTTACTGTGTGCAGAGCATTGTACAAAGAACTTGGGAAAGTAGGATATAACAGACACATTCCCTGTCCCCAACGAGCTTACATTCATTCGTATTTATTGAGCGCTTACTGTGTGCTGAGCACTGTACTAAGTGCTTGGGAAGTACTAAATCGGCAACATAATGATAATAATGGCATTTATTAAGCACTTACTATGTGCCAAGCACTGTTCTAAGCACTGGGGAGGTTACAAGGTCATCAGGTTGTCCCACGTCGGGCTCGCAGCCCTAATCCCCATTTTACAGATGAGGTAACTGAGGCCCAGAGAAGTTGTGACTTACCCAAAGTCACACAGCAGACAATTGGCGGAGCTGGGATTTGAACCCATGACCTCTGACTCCAAAGCCCATGCTCTTTCCACTGAGCCACGCTGCTTCTCAGAGCATGTAGAGACATGTAGAGAACATGTAGAGACGGTCCCTACCCAACAACGGGCTCACGGTCCAGGAGGGGGAGAGAGACAAAAAAAAAGCAAAATTAATAGGTGTCAATACCATCAGAATAAATAGAATTTACAGTGTAGTGGGGTATGCAGACATGAGTATAAATGAATTATGGATTTGTACGTAAATGCTGTAGGGCTCAGGGAGGGTCTAAATCAAAGGGTAAAGGTGATGCAGAGGGAGGGTGAGTAGTGTATTGGGTGCTTGCTGTGTGCAGAGTACTGTATTGGGCACCTAGTGTAGGCAAAGCATTACAGAAGGTGCTTGGGAGACAGACAGAAATAAGAGCTGCAGTTCCCACTGTTGAGAAACCCAGTCTAATGAGGGTGACAAATCAACATAAAATGATGCCTAGACGCATAGTCGGAAGGGTATGAGGGGGTTTGGGAGTGGTAAAGCCAAGGGATAGATTGCTCACAGGAACAAATCCATCTATGGAAGCTGTTCTGCTTCTACCCGGCTCTACTGAAAGGTTGGCGAGGAAAGCAGGGAGGAGGGGGAAGGAGAATGTTTTGTGGGTTTCAGTCCCCGAGCCCCTGTGCTAGGAGCCGTTGCTTCCCATTGTGCCACAGTGTCAGAGGCACTGGCACTGTCCGCTGAGGTTAAGTGCCTCCCCCTGAGGGGCCAACCTCAGAGGTTACCCCGGGCACCGGTCCCCGGGGGCCCGCAGAGTGGTATGGCTCAGTGCAGGGAGGATGGGAACAGCCCCCGCTCCTCCCGCCCGCCCAGGGGCAGCTTTGCAGGGTCTGGTCTTCCAGGAGGAGTGGGAAGGCGGTGGGCGGAGCGTGTCGGGCTGGAAGGTCGGTCCCCCCGATGCCCCTGGGGCCGTGGTGCCATTCCGGGGGTCGGGGTCCCCTTATCCGCTTCTGGAGGGGATGCCTCTACCCCCGAAGGGTGGGAGCCCTGGACTTCCACCCTGCCGCTGTCCCCCCCGCCCCGACTCCCCGACTCCATGGCCCCTCTGCTCGCTCCCCAGCTCCCCTATGTTTGAAGACAGCAGGCGCCGAGACGGTTTCCACCAGCTGGTTCAGCATCCCAGGTAGAGAACAAGACCGGCGAGGACATCGACCCGGCGGACAATGACGCTGACAGCGAATCGTCGGAGCAGGTGGAGGGCAGCCTCCCACAGTCCCCCCAACCCCCCTAGTCCCGGGATGCATCCGTGTCCCCCCCGCCCCTCCCCATCTTGCCGAAAACCACTTTATTGCAATTAAGAAGCCCCAAGGAGCCTCTGGCCTATACCAAAAGAGGTGAGTGGCCCCGACGGACCCCCGGGGCCCTGGAACTGGGCTCGCTGGGCCCAAGTGGACATTTCTAGTGTGCACTTCTCAGCAGGGAGGAGGGGGAGAATCTCAGCAGCATCTGTGGCTGCCTGGAAATTCCCCACCCTTGGCCCAAGGCCTCCCTGTCCCTTTGCTGCAGATGCCACCCCCCCACTGCCCCCTGTAATTATGTAAATAGTTGTCCACCCCAGGACGCCATCCACTGCTCTACCCACCCTGGACCGGAGAAGGGACCGCTCCGGACGCCTGTGGAGTTCTCCTCCTGGAGACCCGGGCTCAGCTCAAGATCCAAAACCACTTCACTTGTGACAATCCCAGGCACCAGGGCAATAGCATCCTCCTTTGTTAACATTCACGGGATGCAGAAGGCCAATGGGATATTCACAGGATGGACAGGAGCCCTCCCCGAATGGATTCCTGCTAGCGTTGAGCCTAGTTGAGTTAGTCGGTGTACTAACAGTGTGTATAATACTACTACTACTACTACTGTCTTCAATAGTTCTATGTGTGGAGCTTGTGACACGTTGTCCTCGAGCCAAAGCACAATCCCACACGGGGACTCAGGAGGGGCCGGGTTTTTACCATTCGAAGCATCGAACCGGAAGTCTTTCTGAGGGGTTGGGTCCCATAGGGTCGCGGCCACAGCTGAGACGAGAATGGAGCAGAGAGCAGAGCTCATCGTCGCAGCTTCTAGCGAAATCTGAGGAGAAAGTCCTCTGGCCGGGATCCTAAAGCGGGGAGGCCTGAGGGGGCTGCACCTTGCAGGCACCCCCTTTTCTGTGCCCCCTGTGGGGTAGGTCCCCCGATCTGAGTGGGGCAGGGTTTCTCCTGCCCTCTGTAGTCGATGGGGAGCACCGTATTTGGAGGTGCCCCGAACCGGCCCAGCTGATGCTGCCAAAAGTCCAAGCAGTGACTCCGTTCCTCTAGAGCCATAACAACGGAGGCGGTAGGTTCCTTGGCAGCGTCAGACACCCCTCCCCGCCTAAACTGGCCCGGGTTTCACCCCAAGCCCATGCAGCCCCGACACCTCTGTGCCCACCTCCCGCTCCAGGCCCCCAGGCCAGCCTAGACCTTGGGAAAGTGACCAGGGGCCAGAGCGGAGAAAGAATCTCCAGCTTGGCCCTGGATCAGGCCCGATCGGGTCACACTTGACCTCTGAAGCCCAGGCACCAGCCAACCCTTGGTTTCTGTCCATTCCCCACTGCCCTGAGGAAGCCACATGATTTCTCGTGGGTCCATAGGGCAGGAGGTGGGGAGGTCAGCTTTCCCTCCAAGGGGTTCCTGGGTTCAGCCCCAAATGGGCAGCGGGAGCCTCCAGGAAGAGCCAGCTCAGCGGCCACTTTTGCATTCCTTCTGGGCAGGCATGCTCCAGAAGGGCCAGAAACAGGCCCCCCGACGCTGCTGCTACTATGTCCCCACCCTGGACCTTGTACGGGAGGAGCCAAGGGTGCGGAGGCCACTAAGGTTCACTCAGGACCCGGCCCAGCCCGATGGTCCCACCTGTGAAACCGAGCGCAGGGCGTCTCCCCTACTGCAGCCCAAACAATTCCTACCTCATTCTGGCTTCCTGCCTCATTCCGGGCACACCCCACTCTCCGCCCCCAGGTCCAGGCTTAGTTGGGGCAGGTTCCTCGGAGGAGACCTCTATGTCCACGCGATTCTCGTTGTGCCCTTGGGTCGCCCCTGCCCTCCTCTCTCCATCACGACAATCAAAGCCCCCTCCCGCTGGGAGATGGCTTTCCTCCTGTCCCCACCCCACATTTCCTTAGGAACGTGGCGTGTCTGCTTGGGAAGACCGCCCCGGCTTTGCCCAGAGGGCTAGTCGATAATGGTGATGTTATACATCGGTGTGGGGTAGACAATAATGGTGATGTTATACATCGGTGTGTGTATATTTAGTTCTAGATAGGCAACTAGAATACTGCCAAAACATTTATGACAAGCTGTGTCACTGCCTTTTGTTTATAATTTTTTTTTTGACTGTGATAGTCCCCTACAGGCACGTATAACTGTTGCACTTTGGAAAAGTCCCAAACGACTGTTTGAGGATAATAAAAGTTGAAGTGTTTCCCGGCGTGCTGAATGTGTGAGGGGTGCCCGGTGAGGGGTGACGGTGGGGTGGGGACTGGGGAATGAAATGGTCAGGCCCCTGTGGGGGGATTTTATTTCCAAGCCCGTTAAGTGGAGATCTTTATCCTTCGATAAATGACGTATGATTTAAAGCGTGGCTGGATGCTGGTTAGTTAGAAGTGGATGGTCTGGGGGCAGAGGAGCCCAGCTGCTCGTGGGGCTGGGGGCTGTACAGGATGTCGACAGCCAGACTGGCTCGGGAAACACCCCAAATTTCCCCCTCTCTACCTCTAGACTGGAATCTCCTCCGACACAGGGATTCTAGCTACCGATTCTATAGTACTAGACTCTGCTGAGCGTCGAGTACAGCCCCTTGCATGCAGTCAGCAATCAAATACCACTGATGGACTGACAGGAAGGTAACATCAGGTGGGTAAACTCTGCCTATGGGAAGCAGCATGGCTTAGTGATTAGAGTGCGGGCCTGGGAGCCTGAAGGACCTGGGTTCTAATTGTGGCTCCGCCACTTCTGTGTGACTTTGGGCAAGTCACTTCACTTTTCTGGGCCTCAGTTACCTCATCTATAAAATGGGGATTAAGACCGTGAGCCCCATGTGGGACAGGGACTGGTCCAACCTGATTAGCTTTTGTCTACCCCAGCGCTTAGAACATGCTTGCCACATAGTAAGTGCTTTACAAATACCATCATTAGTATTAAGGGGTGGGGGGAAAAGGTCATTTGAGCCTTCTGTCCCCAGCCTCGAGGCCCTCCCTAAGGGGGCCGGAACTTGGCTCCAATCAAAGAAAGAGTCCCAAAGTGGTGTTCGTGGTTTGAAAATTGTTCCACAGTAGCAGCGGTGATCTTGTTGGGCTGTGGTGGGGGGTCAAGGAGGAGCCGAGTAAGGCAGCACAATGCCAGTATCACCAGCACTGTACTGCAGCGTGGCTCAGTGGAAAGAGCCCGGGCTTGGGATTCTGAGGTCATGGGTTCTAATTCTGGCTCCACCGCTTGTCAGCTGTGTGACTTTGGGAAAGTCACTTAACTTCCCTGTGCCTCGGTTACCTCATCTGTAAAATGGGGATTAAGACTGCGAGCCCCACGTGGGACAACCTGATCACCTTGTATCCTCCCCAGCGCTTAGAACAGTGCATTGCACATAGTAAGCGCTTAACAAATGCCATTATTATTATTATTATTATTATTATTATTAACTGGAACCTGTCTGCAAGAGCACTGGAGTGGGCAACCGCTGTGTGCAGAGCACAGTGTGAGCACCAATTGTGTGTGGAGAATTGTAGTAAGGGCCTAACATGAGGAGCACTGTGCTCGGTGCCTTCTGTGTATGGAGCACTGTACTGGGTGACTACTGAGAAGCAGCATGGAATACTGGATAGAGCATGGGTCTGGGCATTAGAAGGTCCTGGGTTCTAATCCTGGCTCCGCCATTTGTCTTCTTTGTGACCTTGGGCAAGTCACTTCACTTCTCTGTGCCTCAGTTACCTCATCTGTAAAATGGGGATTGAGCCTGGGAGCCCCACATGGGACAGGAACTGTGTCCAACCCGATTTGCTTGTACCTACCCTAGAGCTTAGTACAGTCCCTGGCACATAGTAAGCGCTCAACGAATCCCATAATCATGGTTATTTTTATTGCTATGTGCCCAGTGCTGCACTGGGTGCCTTTTTGGGTGTACTGGGCATTTTGGGAAGCCTAAAAGAAGTAAGAGACATGGTTCCTGCCCTCTAATGGAGGAGAGAGAGTGGATCCAAATGGATAAGGAAGCCAGAACAACCAATGTGTGAGCAATTTTAATATTGGACCCCAGGGAATAAAGAAAGAAATAAAACCCTAAATACTAAGGGTGGCTATGTAGGAGGTGCTGAGGATGGGGATGACGGGCTGGAAGACGTGATCTGGGGCTGGGGCTTGGTGCATCGGGGCTGGGGCAGCAGAGCTGAGATGTGGCAGGAGGGCCGGGATTGGTGGTGACCCACCCACGTGCCCACGGCGCTCATGTTCATATCCATATACCCTGCTCCTTTCCCTACTTCTAATTTATTTTAATGTCTGTCTCCCCTAATAGACTGTACGCACCTTGAGGGCAGGGAATGTGTCTACCAGCACTGTAATAATAATAATAATGATTATGATGGTGTCTGTTAAGTGCTTACTATGTGTCAAGCACTGTTCTAAGTGCTGGGGTAGATACCAGCTAATCAGGTTGAACATAGTCCCCGTCTAAACAAGGGGATCCCAGCCTTGAGCCCCATTTCACAGATGAGGTCACTGAGGCACAAAGAAGCATACTGACTTGTCCAAGGTCACACAGCAGGCAAGTGGTGGAGTTGGGATTAGAAACCAGGTCCTTCCGACTCCCAGGCCTGTGCTCTAGCCACTAGGCCATGCTGCTTCCAATGGTATTGTTCTCCCCCAAGCACTTAGTACAGTGCTCTGCACACACAAATTGCTCAATAAATATCATTGGCTGATTAATGGGGTGGACCAGGTTGCCAGGGGCCAGTGTGCCCACAGCTAGCAGTGGTGCTGTGGGTTTCCTGGGGCCTGGCACCCAGCCCTGCCATCTCCCCTACACTCTTCAGGTCTCTCAGGAAAGATAATAATAATAATAATAATGGCATTTATTAAGCGCTTACTATGTGCAAAGCACTGTTCTATGCGCTGGGGAGGTTCCAAGGTGATCAGGTTGTCCCACGGGGGGCTCACAGTCTTAATCCCCATTTTACAGATGAGGTAACTGAGGCACAGAGAAGTTAAGTGACTTGCCCAAAGTCACACAGCTGACAATTGGAGGAGTTGGAGTTCGAACCCACGACCTCTGACTCCAAAGCCCCGTGCTCTTTCCACTGAGCCACGCTGCTTCTCGATCTTTTGGATGTAACAATGACAGTAATTTGGATTTCTGAATCCCACTCACATCAGTCGTTGAGGGTGGGGAATGTGTCTGTTTCTCGTTCTGTTGGCCTCTCCCAGGTGCTTAGTACATTGCTCTGCACACAGTAAGCATCCAATAAATACCACTGGATGAATGAATGAATCAATCAGTGGTCTCATTTTTATCCTCTCAACATCCGTCTGGCCTGAAACTCCCCACCACGACTTGTAGCTGTAGCGGAAGAGCGGAGGTGGGAGATGCTTGGACTCAACACAACTGGCACGGAGAACCGTGCAATAATAATAGTAACGGAATAGTACAGTGCTCACCATACGATGCTACTAATAATAATGGTAATAATACTTGGGGCATCTGTTAAACCCTTACTATGTGTCGAGCACTGATGTAGTGGATAGAGCACGGGCCTGGGAATCAGAAGGACCAGGGTTCTAATCCCTGCTCTCCCACTTACCTGCTGGGTGACCTTGGGTAAATCACTAAACTTCTTTGGACCTCAGTTACCTCATCTGTAAAATGGGGATTGAGATTGGGAGCCCCAAGTGGGACAGGGATTGTGTTCAATCTGATTTGCTTGAATCCACCTCAGTGCTTAGTACAGTGCCTGGTACATAGTAAGTACCTAACCGATATTATTGTTATTATTATTATTATTATTATTATTATTGTTATTGTTATTGTTATTATTATTATTATTATTATTATTGTTGTTGTTATATGAGCTGGAGAAGATATGAGATATTCCAGTTAGACTCGGTCCCTGTCCCACACAGGACTCCCAATCTAAGTAGGAGGGAGAACTGAATTTCTAGTTTACACATTAAGTGACTTACCCAAGGTCACAAAGGAGGCATGTAGCAGAGCTGGGGTTAGAACCTAGGTCCTCTCACTACCAGGCCCTTGCTCTTTCTACTAGGCCACATTGCTTCTCACCACGGCACATGTGTTTGGAGTAGATACAAAATAATCGGGTCGGACACAGCCCCTCTCTCACACGGAGCTCGCAGACCAAGAACTGGGCCCACTCTTCTCATAACATGAGTCTGTCCTGACAGAGCACACCATCACCATCATGAATGGTATCTACTGGGCGCTAACTATGTGCAGAGCACTGAACTAAGCACTTTGGAATGTACAATTCCACGTACATGGCAGACATTCATTCAATCGTATTTATTGAGCACTTACTGTGTGCAGAGCACTGTACTAAGCGCTTGGGAAGTACAAGTTGGCAACATATAGAGACGGTCCCTACCCAACAGTGGGCTCACAGTCTAGAAGACATGTTCTCTGCCCACATCGAGCCTATAGTCTAGAGAAGCTAGCAGGTGTAAATCAGTCCTAGAAGATCCAGTGAAGTTAGACGTGGTTGTGTGCCAGTGTTTTGCACTGGGTGAGGTGGTTTAGCTGCAATACTGCCCAGACTCGTCCTCAACCTCCCTGTACTGAACTGGTCAGGACTTTGTATGTCTCTTGTGTTTTGGCAACAGTACAGTATTTAAATTAATTTAATTTAATTGGGGCAGCCCGGCATAGTGGATAGCACACAGGTCTGGGAGTCTGAAGGTCATGGATTCTTATCACGGTTCTGACACTTGCCTGCTGTGTGACCTCGGGCAAGTCACTTCACTTCTCTGTGCCTTAGTTACCTCCTCTGGGAAAAGATTGAGACTGTGAGCTCCACATGGGACAGATACTGTGTCCAGCTTGATTTGCTCGTATCCACTCCAGCAATGTGTTAAGTGCTTACTATATGCCAGGTGCCATACTAATAACATTATCGTTATTATTATTATTATTATTATTATTATTATAGAAGCAGCGTGGCTCAGTGGAAAGAGCCCGGGATTTGGAGGCAGAGGTCATGGGTTCAAATCCCAGCTCTGCCACGTGTGAGCTGTATGACCTTGGGCAAGTCACTTCACTTCTCTGGGCCACAGTTCCCTCATCTGTAAAATGAGGATTAAGACTGTGAGCCCCACGTGGGGCAACCTGATCACCTTGTATCCCCCCAGCGCTTAGAACAGTGCTTAACAAATACCACTATTATTATTATCATTATTAATAGTATAAAACAGCAATGAGGAGCCAGGGTGCTACGCATTCCTCGGGTACTAAGAATGGCGTTTGTTGAGCACTTACTAGGTGCCAAGCACTGTGCAAAGGCAGGGGTCAATACAAGAGAATCTAATTGGACCCTATCAGGGTCCCACATAGGGCTCATAGTCAAAGAGGTGGGGAGAGCAGGCATCTCAATTCCGTTGTACCATTGGCTTTAAAGCTCTGCATAACTTTGCCCTCTCCTACCTCACCTCCCTTCTCTCCTCCTATATCCCAGTCCCCACACTCCACTCCTCCGTTGCTAACCTTCTCACTGGGCCTCGATATTGCCTGTCTCGCTGCTGACCCCTGGCCCACGTCCTACCTCTGGTCTGGAATGCCCTCCACCCTCAAATCTGCCAGACAATCACTCTCCCCCTACTTCAAAGCCCTACTGAAGGTGCACCTTCTCCAAGAGCCCTTCCCAGACTAAGCTCCACATTTCCTCAGTTCCCACTCCCTTCTGCATCACCTCGACTCGCTCCCTTTGCTCTTCAACTTCTATCCCCACCCCACAGCACTTAGGTATATATGTATATACCTATAATTCTGTTGATTTATTTTGATGTCCGTTTACTTGTATTGAGGTCAGCCTTCCCCTCTTCCCAGAGTGTGAGCCCACTGTGGGCAGAGATTATCTCTCTTTTTGGTGTTTTGTACTTTCCAAGCGCTTAGTACAGTTCTCTGCACACGGTAAGTGCTCAATGAATACGACTGACTGAATGAATGGATGAAACCGAGGCCCAGAGATGTTAAGCGATTTACCCAAGGACACCCAGCAGGACCAGGGCAGTGCTAGATCGAGAAGCCATTCGTCCTGTCTTCCAGCCCTGAGCTCTATCCTCAGAAGAAACTGGGAGACAACTGAGGCAGGCAGACCGTTGACAACTCACCCCTGCCCCTAGAACCTCCGAGGTTCAGTGCTTGGCACATAGTAAGCACATAACTGAGCCCCCTTTTTCCTTTCTTCTTATCCACCGCATCGCCCCCTCCCCCGCACCCTACCTCCTTCCCCTCCCCACAGCACTTGTATATATTTGTTCATATTTATTGCCCTATTTATTTTGCTTGTATATATTTACTACTATATTTTATTAATGTGCATATAACTAGAATTCTACTTATTCTGATGGTTTTGACACCTGTCCATATGTTTTGTTTTGTTGTCTATCTCCCCCTTCTAGACTGTGAGCCCATTGGTGGGTAGGGACCGTCTCTATATGTTGCCGACTTGTACTTCCTAAGCGCTTAGCACAGTGCTCTGCACACAGTAAGCGCTCAATAAATACAATTGAATGAATGAATAACAAATACCAAAATCATCATTCTCAACCAACTGTTCGTGCTCGTATTAGCCACCAGGCGGCAGCATCAAACCAGAGAGTAACTGGGAGGCCGAGACCTGGCTGGACTTGGTTTCAGCTAACGGGATTTAGAATGAAGCAGGAAGGTTAGGGGAGATTTTCTTCAGTGGGGTGTTTGCCCCCCTCCTCGTTTACACCGCGGGCCTGTGGCCGGGGAAGCGACTGGAATCAGCCCAGCAGGGAAAATGACACCAGCAGGATCAATCAATCAATCAATCAATCAATGGTATTTATTGAGCACTTACTACGTGCCCAGCATAGTCAAGAGCTGTGGTGTGGTGAACTCACATGGGCCTGTTCAGAGGGGAATACGTTTAAGGAAACAGTACAAGACTGCCTTGGTTGTTATTAAAAATAAATAAATGGTGGTATTTGTTAAGCCCTTAACTTACTGTGTGCCAAGCACTAGAGTTTACTCTATGCCAAGCACTTTGCTAAGCACTGGGGTATACACAGAATAATCCAATTTCCCATGGGGCTCACAATCTAAGTAGTAGAGAGAACAGGTATTGAATTCTCATTTTGCAGATGAAGGAACTGAGGAACCGAGAAGTGAAGCAACTTGCCCAAGGTCACGTAGCAGATGAGCGGTAAAGCTGGGATTAGAACTCAGGTCCTCTGACTCCCAGTCCTGGGATCTTTCCATTAAGCAGTACTGGTCCTCAATAGTGAGTGCTGAAACAATACCATAATTATTATCAAATGCCATCAGTGGCCACCCAGAAGGAGGGAAAAGGGAAGTTCGAGAGAGAGAGAGAAAGAGGAGAGATAGAGAGAGAGAGAGAGAGAGAGAGAGAGAGAGAGAAGAGGGGTGGGGGATGCATGTGTGCTTTGTCCATCCTGCTGTGTTCCCAGGGCACTGGCACAGCCAGAATAGGAGCATCACGGCAGGATCCGAGCCAGAATTGAGCCCTGGCCTCGGTGCCCAGGCTGAGGTGGTTTCCACCGTATATTTTGTGGTCAGCCTCGGCCCAGGCAAAATCTCAAAGGCTCCAAGGAGTCAGTCCACAGTGCTCTTGTGGCTTCTCCCGGGTGGACCTTGCGCCACTGGACAAAGGGCAGCTTTGTCTTCTGAGGGCTGTGCATGCGTGTGTGTGTGTGTGTGTGTGTGTGTGTGTGTGTGTGTGTGTGTATGTGTGTGTGTTAGGGGAGGCAGGGTGAGGGTGGGGTTTCATGCTTCCCAGTCCTCTCCTACGTCTCCTGGACCTCAGCCTGGAGTCACGAAGCCAGAAGGACAGGGGGAGAGTCACGACACTGCAGTGGCTGAACAGGACAGGAGACAGGCCGGCCCTGTCTTCCCCTATTTGATGGGGCAGTGGCGGGATGGCTGAGGGGTTGCTTCCCACACTGTACACGACACACCGGACCAAATCAATCAACCCACCTGGAATCTCCTCTAAGGCACTCGACTTTAAGACACCCAAAAACTCTCTCCTGCTATGCACCAGCCCGCATACTTCACTCCTCTCACACCAACCAACTCGGTGGGCTTCTATCTCATTTCTCAATCGATCAATCAATGGTGTTTACTGAGTTCTTACTGTGTGCAGAACACTGCTCTAAGCACTGGGGACATGGACTGTGTCAAACCTGATTTTGTATCTACCAAATCCCGGCTCCGCCAATTGTCAGCTGTGTGACTTTGCGCAAGTCACTTCTCTTCTCTGGGCTTCAGTTCCCTCATCTGAAAATGGGGATTAAGACTGTGAGCCCCACGAGGGACGACTCGATCACCTTGTAACCTCCCCGGTGCTTAGAACAGTGCTTTGCACATAGGAAGCGCTTAATAAATGCTATTATTATTATTATTATTATTATTATTATTATTATTATTATTGTTATTATTATAGTAGGGGAATAGCGAGGTGAGGCAAGAGGGGGAAAGTTGATTGACAGGTGGACAGACAACCCTTGAAGCTTTTTGACTTGTAGTTCCCATGTGCTTAGTACAGTGCTCTGCACACAGTAGGTGTTCAATAAATTTGATTGAATGAATAAATGAATGAATGAATAAATGAATGAATGGAGTGGGGACACATAGCCTGAATTTTTCTGTAGAAAAAGAATCCAGGTAGCAGAGTGAAGTCTGGACTGGAGTGGGAAGAGACAAGAGGCAAGGAGGTCAGCAAGCGGGATATGATAAATAATTGGATTAACAATATGGGGAAACCAACTCTTAACCAGAATTACTCCATTTTGTTTTCAGTCTCCATTTTGAATCAATGTACCTTGTTTTCCTAAATCATGAATCAGCCGCAACCTTCCTCTGCCGTCAATTTCAGCCACACCCTGTCCTCCGCTAAAAAAAAACCAAACGAACTGGAGCCATACTTGATTGGATCCTGATCCAGGTGGGAAGGAACACTATGCCCACCACGGACTGTAACTAGTTACCTCTCTCACCTTTGCCTCAGTGACCTTATCTGTAAAATTGAGATTAAGGCCTACTCCCTCATATTTTAGACTGAGGTCCACATGGGACAGAGACTGTGTCCCACCTGATAATAATAATAACAATAACAATAATAATAATAATAATGTTATTTGTTGGGCACTTACTAGGTGCCAAACACTGTTCTAAGCACTGGGATAGATACAAGGTTACCAGGTTGTCCCACATGGGGCTCACGGTCTTAGTCCCCATTTTACAGATGAGGCAACTGAGACACAGAGAAGTGAAGTGACTTGCCCAAAGTCACACAGCTGGCCAGTGGCGGTGACAGAATTACTTCTCTGGGCCTCAGTTACCACATCTGAAAAATGGGGATTAAGACTGTGAGCCCGCCGTGGGACAACCCGATCACCTTGTAACTTCCACAGCGCTTTGAACAGTACTTTGTACATATTAAGCGCTTACTAAATGCTATTATTATTATTATTATTATCATAGAACCCATGACCTTGACTCCCAAGCCCATGCTCTTTCCACTAAGCCATGCTGTTTCTCATAATAATAATTATGGTATTTGTTAAGCAGGTACTATGTGTCAAGCACTGTTGTGAGCACTGGGGTAGATGTAAGGTAATCAGGTTGTCCCACGTGAGGCTCACAGTCTCAATCCTCATTTTACAGATGAGGGAAATGAGGCCCAGAGATGTGAAGTGACTCACCCAAGGTCACACAGCAGACAAGTCGCAGAGTTGGGATTAGAACCCACAACCTTCTGTCTCCCAGGCTCGTGCTCTATCCACGACGCCATGCTGCTTCTCGAGCAGGAGGGGACCCAGGCCTGGTAATCAGAAGGACCTGGGTTCTAATTCCAACTCTGACATTTGCCCACAGTGGGGCCTAGGAATGCTCGTTTCACTTTTCTGGATCTCGGTTAGCTCATCTGAAAAACGGGGATTCAATACCCATTTTCCCCATGTGGGACAGGGACTGTGTCATTCATTCATTCAATCGTATTTATCGAGCGCTTACTGTGTGCGGAGCACTGTACTGAGTGCTTGGGAACTACAATTCAGCAACATAGAGACGATCCCTACCCAGTAATGGGCTCACAGTAGTAATCACATACTATAATTAAAGATGCAGCGTGGCTCAGTGAAAAGAGCCCAGGCTTTGGAGTCAGTGGTCATGGGTTCAAATTCCAGCTCTGCCAATTTTCAGCTGTGTGACTTTGTGCAAGTCACTTCATTCATTCATTCAATCGTATTTATTGAGTGCTTACTATATGCAGAGCACTGTACCAAGCGCTTGGGAAAATCTTTCATTCATTCATTCAATCATATTTATTGAGCGCTTACTGTGTGCAGAGCACTGTACTAAGCGCTTGAGAAGTCTTTCATTCATTCATTCAATCATATTTATTGAGCACTTACTGTGTGCAGAGCACTGTACTAAGAGCTTGGGAAGTCCAAATTGGCAACATATAGAGACGGTCCCTACCCAACAGTGGGCTCTGTGCCTCAGTTACCTCATCTGTAAAATGGGGAAGACTGTGAGCCCCCTGTGATCAGCTTGTAACCTCCCCAGCGCTTAGAACAGTGCTTGGCACATAGTAAGTGCTTAACAAATACCAACTTTATTATTATTATATTACCCGTGTGTTTCCTTTCATAGTGTTGTTAAAGAAGAAAATACAGACATTGAACAGGATAAGAGGGATGAAAAAGGTATTTCAGAAAGAGAGAGCAATGAAGGTGAAGTAGTAAGCATACAGGAGTAGACGGTTGGATTTAAAATATTTGTTTTTGTATTTTGTAGATAATATTCGGGTACTCAAGCTTGGGAAACAAAATATTCCAGGGGAAACAACAGTTAAAGTGTGGCTCAGTGGAAAGAGCGCGAGTCGAATTAGACAGAGTCCCTGTCCCCCGTGAGGCTGTCAGTATCAGTTCCCATTTTACAGATGAGGTAACCGAGACCCAGAGAAGTGAAGTGACTTGTCCAAGGTCTCACAGCAGGTAAGTGGCGGAACTGGAATTAGAACCGACAACCTTCCAACTCCCAGGCCCGTGCTCTATCCACTAAGCACGCTGCTTCTCTAATAACTTACCGTACAGGCTCAGGTCTGGGATGGTCGCAAACACGGATGCTCATCTGTACAGACGCCTCACCTCCCTTCTCTCCTTCTCCAGCCCAGCCTGCACCCTCTGCTCCTCTGCCGCTAACCTCCTCACTATACCTCGTTCACGCCTGGCCCGCCATCGACCCCCGGCCCATGTCCTACCTCTGGCCCTCCACAATCTGCCAAGCTAGCTCTCTTCCTCCCTTCAAAGCCCTACTGAGAGCTCACCTCCTCCAAGTGGCCTTCCCAGACTGAGCCCTGAGCCCCCTTTTTCCTCTCTTCCTCCCCATCCGCCCGGCCCTACCTCCTTCCCCTCCCCACAACACCTGGATACATGTTTGTACAGGTTTATTACTCTATTCATTTTACTTGTACATATTTACTATTCTTTTTATTGTTAATGATGTGCATTTAGCTTTAATTATCTTTGTTCTGATCACTTGCCACCTGTCTTCATGTTTTGTTTTGTTGTCCGTCTCCCCGTTCTAGACTGTGAGCCCGCTGTTGTGTAGAGACCATCTCTATATGTTGCCAACTTGTACTTCCCAAGCACTTAGTATAGTGCTCTGCACACAGTAAGCGCTCAATAAATCCGATTGAGTGAATGAGTGAATTTTCATCGGACTTCAGGATCATCGATGGTCCAACTTGTGCTTCCCAATCGCTTAGTACAGTGCTCTGCACACAGTAAGCATTCAATAAATGCGATTGAATGAATGAATGAATGAATCTTCCCCTGTAAGTGAGAAGATCAATCGATCGAACAATCTGTCACATTTATGGAGCACTTACTGTGCGCGGAGCACTTACTGTGCGCCAAGCACTGTACTGAGCAATTGAGAGGACAACAGAACAGAGTTGGCGGTCACGTTCCCTGCCCGTGATGAGTTTACAGTGAGAATGAGGTCGATCCATCAATGAATGGCATATAATAATAATAATAATTATAATAATAATAATAATAATAATAACAACAATAATAATAATAATAACATTTATAAAGCGCTTACTACATGCAAAGCATCGTTCTAAGCACTGGGGAGGTTACAAGGTTATCACGTTATCCCACAGGGGGCTCACACTCTTCATCCCCATTTTACAGACGAGGTAACTGAGGCACAGAGGAGTTAAGTGACTTGCCCAAAGTCACACAGCTGACCTCTGACTCCAAAGCCCGGGCTCTTTCCACTGAGCAACGCTGCTTCTCATTTATTAAATGCTTACTTTGTGCATAGCACTGTACTAAGCGCTTGGGAAGTACAAGTTGGCAGCATATGGTACCTCCCCAACGATGGGCTCACAATCTAGAACATTGATTGTTTACCATGCAAGGAGCACTGTACTGAGCATTTGGGAGAGGACAAAGAATCGAGTCGGTAAACAAATTCCCTGCCCACAACGAACTTACAGTCTAGAGACGGAGACAGATGATAATATAAATAAATGACCGATGAGGATGTAAGTGGTGTGGGGCTGGGAGGGAAGAACAAACGAAGCAAGTCAGGGGACGCAGAAGGGAGTGAGAGAAGGGAAAATGGGGGCTTTGGGAAGGAAGTGTCCTTTCAAGAAGCAGCGTGGCTCAGTGGAAAGCGTCCGGACTGGGAGTCGGAGGTCGTGGGTTCTAATCCAGGCTCCTCCACTTCTCCGGTGAATGACTTTGGACAAATCACTTCACTTCTCTGGGCCTCAGTTCCCTCCTCTGGTAAAAGGGGATGAAGACTGTGAGCCTCACGTGGGACAACCCGATGACCTTGTATAGCCCTCCGCAGAGCTTAGAACAGTGTTCAAACTCCTTGTCTTCCCTCCCAAACCCTGCCCTCTCCCTGACTTTCCTATCACTGTTGACGGCACTATCAATCAATCAATCAATCAATCAATCGTATTTATTGAGCGCTTACTGTGTGCAGAACACTGTACTAAGCGCTTGGGAAGTACAAGTAGGCAACATATAGAGACAGTCCCTACCCAACAGTGGGCTCACAGTCTAAAAGGGGGAGACGGAGAACAAAACCAAACATACTAACAAAATAAAATGAATAGAATAGATATGTACAAGTAAAATGAATAAATAAATAAATAGAGCAGTAAATATGTACAAACATATATGCATATATAAAGGTGCTGTGGGGAAAGGAAGGAGGTAAGATGCGGGTGATAGAGAGGGGGGCGAGGGGGAGAAGAAGGAAGGGGCTCAGTCTGGGAAGACCTCCTGGAGGAGGTGAACTCTCAGTAGGGCCTTGAAGGGAGGAAGACAGCTAGCTTGGCGGATGGGCAGAGGGAGGGCACTCCAGGCCCGGGGGATGACGTGGGTCGGGGTTCGATGGCGGTACAGGCGAGAACTAGGTACGGTGAGGAGATTAGCGGCAGAGGAGCAGAGGGTGCGGGGTGGGCTGTAGAAGGAGAGAAGGGAGGTGAGATAGGAGGGGGCGAGGTGGTGGAGAGCCCTGAAGCCCAGGGTGAGGAGTTTCTGCCTGATGCGCAGATTGATTGGTAGCCACTGGAGATTTTTGAGGAGGGGAGTAACATGCCCAGAGCGTTTCTGCACAAAGACAATCCGGGCAGCAGCATGAAGTATGGATTGAAGTGGGGAGAGACACGAGGATGGGAGATCAGAGCGAAGGCTGGTGCAGTAGTCCAGACGGCATAGGATGAGAGCTTGAACGAGCAAGGTAGCGGTTTGGATGGAGAGGAAAGGGCAGATCTTGGCAATTTTGCGGAGCTGAGATCGGCAGGTTTTGGTGATGGCTTGGATGTGAGGGGTGAATGAGAGAGCGGAGTCGAGGATGACACCAAGGTTGCGGGCTTGTGAGACGGGAAGGATGGTAGTGCTGTCAACAGAGATTGGAAAGTCAGGGAGAGGGCAGGGTTTGGGGGGGAAGACAAGAAGTTCAGTCTTGGACACTACCATCCTTCCCGTCTCACAAGCCCGCAAACTTGGTGTCATCCTCGATCCCGCTCTCTCGTTCACCCCTCACATCCAAGCCGTCACCAAAACCTGCCAGTCTCAGCTCCACAACATTGCCAAGATCCGCCCTTTCCTCTCCAGCCAAACCGCTACCCTGCTCGTTCAAGCTCTCATCCTATCCCGTCTGGACTACTGTATCAGCCTCCTTTCCGATCTCCCATCCTCTTGTCTCTCCCCTCTACAATCCATACTTCACGCCGCTGCCCGGATTGTTTTTGTCCAGAAACGCCCTGGGCATGTTACTCCCCTCTTCAGAAATCTCCAGTGGCTACTAATCATCCTACGCATCAGGCAGAAACTTCTCACCCTCGGCTTCAAGGCTGTCCATCACCTCGCCCCCTCGTTCCTCACTTCCCTTCTCTCCTTCTACAGCCCAGCCCAAACCCTCCGCTCCTCTGCCGCTAATCTCCTCGCCGTGCCTCGTTCTCGTCTGTCCGGCCGTCGAACCCCGGCCCACTTCCTCCCCCTGGCCTGGAATGCCCTCCCCCTGCACATCCGCCAAGCTAGCTCTCTTCCTCCCTTCAAGGCCCTACTGAGAGCACACCTCCTCGAGGAGGCCTTCCCAGACTGAGCCCCCTCCGTCCTCTCCCCCCCCTTTCTATCCCCCCGGCCTTACCTCCTTCCCTTCCCCACAGGACCTGAATATATGTATATATGTTTGTATGTATTCATTACTCTATTTATTTGTACATGTTTATTCTCTTTATTTTATTTTGTTAATATGTTTTGTTTTGTACTCTGTCTCCCCCTTCTAGACTGTGAGCCCACTGTTGGGTAGGGACCGTCTCCATATGTTGCTAACTTGTACTTCCCAAGCGCTTAGTACAGTGCTCTGCACACAGAAGCGCTTAATAAATACGATTGAATGAATGAATGAAAAACTCAACCGGCAGACTTTCAAGTATGGGGGCAGTCCAGATGTGACCAGCAGAAACTCACGGAAGCGATGAGAACGTGGCCAGCAGACCTTAAAGGACGGGGATTATGCAGACCTTGCCGACAGATGGTAAAGGAACGGGGCGATGCAGATGTGGCTGGCGGACAATGAAGAAGGGGGTGATGCGGACGTTGCTGTCGGACATTAAATATAAGGTGCAATGAGGACGTGGCCAACAGACGTTAAATATAGGGGACGATCCGATTGTGGTCGGCCAATGCTAAATGTCAGGGGCAACGAGGACATGGCCAGCAGATGTTAAAGGAGGGGAAGATGCAGACATTGGCCAACTGACGTTAAAGCAGGGAAAGATACAGAACTGGCCAGCAGAAGGGGAAAGACGGAAGGGGAGCAATCCGGACAAGGCCAGGAGACATGAAAAGATGCCGACAATGAGGGCATTGCCGGCAGATATTAAAGGACCCGGGTGATGTGGACATTTTTGGCTGATGTTAAAAGCCGGAGTCGAGGTGGAGAAGGCTGGCAGGTGTTAAACAATGGGGGCGATGAGGACATTTACTGTTGGTGTTGATGGCAGGGGCAATGTGGACTTTTTGGGCTCACGTTGAAGGATGGCGGCGATGCGGATGCTGCCAGCTGACATTAATGGACCGGAGAGATCAGGATGTGTCCGGCAGGCATTCAGGGACTGGAGTGATCTGGATGTGACTCGCTGATTTTAAGGGAGAGCAGCGTTGCAAACGTGACTGGAGGAGGTTACATGAGGGGAGGCCAGATCCCCGGGGATAGGGCAGGGCCGGGCTCTCTGTGGCAGTTGGCCAAGGGCAGGAGTACGGAATTCCAGCTGGGCATCATTGCCTAGGCTCCTGGGGTCTGGATCACCACCAGGACTCTCTCACATCTGTCTCTCCCTATGTCTGTCCCTCCCGCTTCTGTCTTCCCCATCTCACTCTCCCCTCGTTTGACCTCCCCTATGGCTGACCTCCCAATGACTCACCCGTCTGACTCTCCCCCGTCACTCTCCCCCATCTGACTCACTCCTCATCTGACCTTTCCCTTGTCTGACCTACCCAACTCTTCCTCTCTCTTAGCCTGAATCTCCTCGATGTGACTCTCCCTTCTAGAGCTCTCCCCAACTGACTCTCTTCAGTGTGACTCTCCCCTTGGCACTCTCCCCTGTCTAAATTTCCCTTGTCACAACTCCCCTTGTCTAAACCTCCTCCAACTGTCTCTCCCCACATTTGACCCTCCCCTTGTCATTCTGCCTTGAGCCTCACCCTTCCCTCAGGCCGACTCTCTCGAGGATCCCTGTCAACTGAGGGTGCCCGAGGAGGCCCGGGAAGCGCTGAGTTCAGGGCTCAGCAAGCAATAAGTACTCTTATTCTAGTTGAAGGGGATGGGCCCCGTCCGTCACTTTGTTTTTTCCTCCCTCCCTCCCTCCTGCTGAGTTCCAGTTCAGGGGCTGCTCCAGGCCTTGTCTCCCCCTCAGACCCACCGCCTTCCTCACTGGCACAAGCAGAATCTCTGCTTGCTGCTGACCTGCCACTCTAGATCCGTGCCTGATCTGGAAAGAACCAAACGGTAGGAAAACCTGCCATTAGTGGAGACTAGCGGTGGCTCCTCAAGCTCCTGCACTTATCTCTTTCTTTCCACAGCATGGGCCCCTACAAGGGGTCTGACATTGTGTTGTGCTTTACCGTTTCGTCGTTCCCGAAGATCTACCGCAGGCCCCTCCACCTCCTGACACCGGTAAACTGGGACAAGCCCAAGGGCAGAGGCTGGGCCTGATTTCTAGCCAGAAGCGCTCTCCCAGCGCTCAGTGCCATGCTCTGCCCACAGGAAGTGCTTCCATCGATGGTCTCCCCTCCCTGCTGCTCCAGCACAGGAAGCACTGGCCTTTAGATAACAGGCCCAGCAGGTTTGGATTAAGCAAACCTCGACTCGAGCCAATAGCTACACAGCTGCTCCTTTGGCTCGCTCAGAAGAACAGCGCCCGGCAGAGCGGGGCAGGGGAGGGGTCAGGAAGTGGGCCGGTCGGAGGGAGCAGATTCCGTTGCCATGGGCACCATTGATGGTGAGGTGTGGGCGGGGCAGGAGGAAGATATTCTGAAGGCGTTGGAGTTTGTCATAAGTGGGCGGGGCATCATCTGACCTGAATTGTGGCCAAAAGACCCAGGCCTGAGAATCAGAGGACCTGGACTTTGATTCCGGATCCACCACTAGTGGACTTTGTGACCTTGGGCAAGTCACCTCATCATCATCATCATCATCAATTGTAATTATTGAGCGCTTACTGTGTGCAGAGCACTGTACTAAACGCTTGGGAAGTACAAATTGGCAACATATAGAGACAGTTCGTACCCAACTGTGGGCTCACAGTCTAAAAGGGGGAGACAGAGAACAAAACCAAACATACTAACAAAATAAAATAAATAGAATAGATATGTACAAGTAAAATAAATAAATAAATAAATAAATAGAGTAATGAATATGTACAAACATATATACATATATACAGGTGCTGTGGGGAAGGGAAGGGGGTAAGATGGGGGGGATGGAGAGGGGGACGAGGGGGAGAAGAAGGGAGGGGCTCAGTCTGGGAAGACCTCCTGGAGGAGGCGAGCTCTCAGTAGGGCCTTGAAGGGAGGAAGAGAGCTAACTTGGCGGATGGGCAGAGGGAGGGCATTCCAGGCCCGGGGGATGACGTCGGCCGGGAGTCGATGTCGGGACAGGCGAGAACGAGGTACGGTGAGGAGATTAGCAGCAGAGGAGTGGAGGGTGCGGGCTGAGCTGTAGAAGGAGAGAAGGGAGGTGAGGTAGGAAGGGGTGAGGTGATGGACAGCCTTGAAGCCCAGGGTGAGGAGTTTCTGCCTGATGCACAGATTGATTGGTAGCCACTGGAGATTTTTGAGGAGGGGAGTAATATGCCCACAGCGTTTCTGGACAAAGACAATCCGGGCAGCAGCATGAAGTATGGACTGAAGTGGGGAGAGACACGAGGATGGGAGATCAGAGAGAAGGCTGATGCAGTAGTCCGGACTGGATAGGATGAGAGCTTGAATGAGCAGGGTAGCGGTATGGATGGAGAGGAAAGGGCGGATCTTGGTAAAATTGCGGAGCTGAGACCGGCAGGTTTTGGTGACAGCTTGGATGTGAGGGGTGAATAAGAGAGCGGAGTCGAGGATGACACCAAGGTTGCGGGCTTCTGAGACGGGAAGGATGGTAGTGCCGTCAACAGAGATGGGGAAGTCAGGGAGAGGGCAAGGTTTGGGAGGGAAGGCAAGGAGTTCAGTCTTCGAAACGTTGAGCTTTAGGTGGCGGGCAGACATCCAGGTGGAGATGTCCTGAAGGCAGGAGGAGATGTGAGCCTGGAGAGAGGGGGAGAGAGCAGGGGCAGAGATGTAGATCTGGGTGCCATCAGCGTAGAGATGATAGTTGAAGCCGTGGGAGCGAATGAGGTCACCAAGGGAGTGCGTGTAGATCGAGAACAGAAGGGGACCAAGAACTGAATCTTGGGGAACCCCCACAGTAAGAGGATGGGAGGGGAGGAGGAGCCTGCAAAAGAGACTGAGAATGAACGACCGGAGAGATAAGAGGAGAAAGGAGAGGACGGAGTCTGTGAAGCCAAGGTCAGATAGCGTGTTGAGGAGAAGGGGGTGGTCCACAGTGTCGAAGGCAGCTGAGAGGTCGAGAAGGATTAGGATAGAGTATGAGCCGTTGGATTTGGCAAGCAGGAGGTCATTGGTGACCTTTGAGAGGGCAGTTTCCGTGGAATGTAGGGGACGGAAGCCAGACTGGAGGGGGTCGAGGAGAGAGTTCATGTTGAGGAATTCTAGCCAGCGAGTGTAGACAACTCGTTCAAGGAGTTTGGAAAGGAATGGTAGGAGGGATATGGGGCGATAACTAGAAGGTGAGGTGGGGTCAAGAGAGCGTTTTTTTTGGATGGGAGAGACATCGGCATGTTTGAAGGCAGAGGGGAAGGAACCAGTGGAGAGTGAGAGGTTGAAGATGGAAGTTAAGGAGGGGAGAAGGGATGGAGCGAGAGATTTCATGAGCTGAGAGGGAATGGGGTCAGAAGCACAGGTGGCCGGAGTAGCACTTGAGAGGAAGGAGGAGAGCTCCTCTGTGGATACTGCTGGGAAGGATGGGAGAGTAGAAGAGAGTGTTGAGAGCCGGGGGGTTGGAGAAGGGGGGAAAGTGACTTTGGGGAGGTCGGACCTGATGGATTTAATTTTGTTAATGATGTAGGAGGCCAGATCGTTGGCGGTGAGGGAAGGAGGAGGGGGAGGAACCGGGGGCCTGAGAAGGGAGTTGAAAGTACGGAAGAGCTGGCGGGGGTGATGGGCATGGGTGTCAATAAGGGAGGAGAAATAGTTTTGTCTGGCAGAAGAGAGGGCTGAGTTAAGGCAGGAAAGGATAAACTTGAAGTGAACGAGGTTGGCATACTGTTTAGACTTTCGCCAGCAGAGTTCGGCAGCTCGAGCATAAGAGCGAAGGAGGCGGACAGTGGCAGTGATCCAGGGCTGTAGGTTAGTGGTACGAGAGCGGCGAAGGGAAAGGGGAGCGAGTGAGTCTAGCTGAGTAGAAAGGGTAGAGTTGAGAGCAGTAATCTGATGATCAAGACTGGGTAGAGAGGAGAGGGCAGCCAGGTGGGGTGTGAGGCGCTCCGAAAGATGGGTGGGGTCCAGAGAACGGAGATCTCTGAGAGGGAGTAATACGGATTTACAGGAGAAAGGAGTGTGAGTGAGGAGGCAGGTGAGAAAATTATGATCAGAGAGAGGGATTTCAGATTTGGTGAGGGTGGACACAGTGCAGCGATAGGAGATGATGATGTCGAGGGTATGACCAAGTTGGTGAGTGGGTGAGGTGGGGTGGAGGAAGAGGTTGGCAACGTCAAGGAGAGATAGAAGGCGGGCGGCAGAGGAGTCGTCAGGGATATCCATGTGGATATTGAAGTCTCCGAGGATCAGAGTGGGCATGGAGAAGGAGAGAAGGAAGGTGAGGAAGGGGTCAAAGTCGTTAAAGAAGTTGGAAGTGGGGCCGGGAGGGCGGTAGATGACGGCTACAAGAATCTGGAGGGGGTGGTAGAGGCGAATAATGTGGGCTTCAAAGGAAGGGAAGGAAAGGGAAGGGGGAGGAGGGATAGTGCGAAAGCGACATTGGGGGGTGAGAAGGAAACCGACACCTCCTCCTTTTCCCGTGAATCTGGGGGAGTGGGAGAAGAAGAGGCCTGCACTGGAGAGAGCAGCAGAAGAGACTGTGTCGTCCGGCGACAGCCATGTTTCAGTTAGGGCGAGGAGGAGTAGAGAGTTGGAAAGGAATAGGTCCAGGATGAAAGGGATCTTACTTAAAACGGAGCGGAGGTTCCAGAGGCCACACGTGAGAGCAGCTGTCGAGGAGGGGAGCGAGGGGGAAGGGTGCGAGGGGTGGGGAGGGTTTGGATTGGGATGAGTTTGCGGGGGCCTAGGCGGGGAGAGTGGGAAGGGGGGTGGCGATGGGAAAGGAGAACTGGGATGGGGTGGGGGAGGGGAGAAGGGGAGGGAGGGGGCCGGGAGGGAGAAGTGGAGGACTGGCGATGGTACGGAGGGATCCTTACTATGTGTTCTGCACATAGTAAGTGCTCAATAAATACGATTGATTGATCGATTGATAGATTGATTGATCCTTGGTCGGGGTTGAGGGGGAGTGGTCTTGGTGGGTGAGAGGGAGGGAAAAAGCTGGGTGGGAGAGGGGAAGGGCAAGGTGAGGAATGGGAATGGCAGTTGGGAGCAAGGGAATTGAAAGTTCATGGTGAGGTTAGCAGGGCGAGTGACAGTACAGCGGGAGGTTAACAATTGAGATGCCAATGCAATAAAACAATAGCAATGATATAAGTAGGCGATGGCATCACAGGGTGTAGTTAAACAATCAATATGCTATGGCAATAATAAAATTGGCAGATAATGATGTCACAGAGAGCAGATACAAACTAATTAAGTGCTGGAGTAGGGTGGGCCTGTTAAGAGGGGTCAGGGAGCAGAGATACCTGGGGAGAGGAGGGAACAGTCAACTAGCATGGGAGGGTAGAGTAGGTGCGAATGAGGTTGTCGTTAATGTAACATGGTGCTAACAAGACCTTTTTACCTGGGGCGGAGGGGGGAGAGTCAGTCAGGACCGGACCGGGAAGGGGGAGATCAATCAATCGTATTTATTGAGCGCTTACTATGTGCAGAGCACTGTACTAAGCGCTAAGTAGAGATGAGGGGCACTTTAAGGAAGGTCGCTTAAGTGGGGGGGGTGGAAACAGGGGGCGTCTGTGGGGGCGCTTGGAGGAGGGGAGCCTTACGGGAGCAGCGGGGGCCACGCGGTGTGATGGCAAGCGGGCGGGCGGGCCTCTCGGGAACAGAGTCCCGGGCGTCTATGGCGGCGCTCTGAGGAGAGGATCCTTCCGGGAGCAGCAAGGCCGCGCGGTGTGATGGCGGGCGGGCAGGCGGGCCTCTCGGGAACGGAGTCCCGGGCGTCTATGGCTTATACCTCACTTATCTAAGCCTCAGTTCCTTCATCTGTAAAATGGGAAATAAGACTGTGAACCCCATGTAGGTTAGGGACTGTGTCCGACCTGAAGATCATGCATCTATCACAGCTCTTGGTGTATAGAAAGTGTTTATTAAATACCATAATATTTGTTATAATTATAATTATAATTATTATTATTGTTATTATTATCATCATCATTTCTTATAGTGATAATAAAGTGGTTCGGTCCCAGCAGCCTGCAGCTAGTGCAGCCTGGGGAGGGGCAACAGGTGTCTCTTGGCCAGAGGCAGCATGGAGAATTTGCCTTTTCCTACCTGGACCCTTCCTCCCCTCCCCACTTCTCGTTTGCCCCCTTTGTTCGGGAACCAGACCAGACCGGAGCACCAAGCCACCTTTAACAAGGTCATCACAATAGTATCCTTGGGACGTGGTAAGGGCTTAGGGTCTGCCAAGCAAGGCACTAAGCACTGAGGAAGATACAAACGCTCACAAAGGCTAAGGAGGAGGAAGGACAGGATTTGAAATCCCTCTTGCCAGATGTGGAAGCTGAGGTACAGAGATATTAAGCAATTTATTCAAGGTCACTGAGTGGGCAAGTGATAGAGCCTGGATTAGAACCCCAGACTCCTGACTCCCACTTCTTTGTAATGTCCATTATGCCAAGCAATTACCACTACTTCTTCTACTGCACCTACAGCTGCTACCACTCCTACTACGGTTATTACTGCTACTATTACTGGTAATATTACTACCGCTACTACTATTATTACTGCTACTGCTACTAGTATTATTTACACCACTACTGCTTCTATTACTACTGCTCATTACAACTACTCTTATTACTACTGCTCTTATTACTACTATTCAATCACTGGTATTTATTGTGCACTTTCTATGTGCAGAACACTGTATATAAGTGCTTGGGAAAAGCTAGCAGAACAATATAACTGGCAAATTCCCTGATTACAACGAGCTGAGTTAGGAGGCGACGAGTTGACAGATGGCTTTAAAACGGATGGCGACATATTTCTGTCCATTGCGGAGGGGGACATGCAACCACTGGAGAGTACTGAGGACTGGGGAAACGTGGATTGAACTTTTTTTCTTTTAGAAAAACTGATCGGGGCAGCAGAGTGAAGTCTGAGCTTGAGTGGGGAAATCCAGGAGGCAGAGGGGTGAGGGAGAAGTTCCACTCCCCGTGAGACTCCATTCACCCTCACCCCTAGGTTGTTTACTCAACCAGAAATTCCCTCCCCCACCCATACCAAGTGGTTCATTCTTTCTGGAACTCCATCCCCCTCCCCTAGTGGTATCCTCCACGTAGAACTTCATTCCTCTCCCCCTAGGGTTCACTGCCCATGCACATCATTTCCTCACCCCTACATGTGGTTTACTCCTTTTGGAGATTCGTTCTATATTTCCCCTTGAGGTTTTCCTTCCCCCTCCAAATCCATCCCATTCTCCAATAGCGGTTCACACCCCGTGGAACCCCATCCCTCCCTCTCCTACTCCTCCCACTTCAGTGGTTTGTGTCCCCTGGAAATCCATCATCCCTGCCCCCTAGGGGTTCATTCTGGCTGGACTTCCATCCCTCGCCACCACCACCAGTGGTTCACTCTCCTGTAGCTACACCTTGCCATTGTGGTTCACTCTCTCTGAAACGTCCACCCCTCCCTCTATTAGTACCTTCTACCTGGAACTCAATCCCTGCCCTCAGTGGTACATTCTACCTCCAATTCTGACCCCATTCCCCCATCCAACTCACTCCTTGTGGTTCAGTCCATCCCACCAGCCCCAAGTGGTACATTCGTATGCCAGCCCAGCTAGCAAAACTTCACTTCTCTAATGCCAACTTGCCCACGGCACCTTGATCTCATTTGTTTTGCCCCCGAACGCTTGCTCACATCCTACCTCCGGCCTGAAATACCCTTCCTTTTTGCATAGTACAGACAATTAGACACCCTACGTACAAAACCTCATTAATGGACACCCTCTCTAAGAACCTTTCCCGGACGAAGCCTTCATTTCCTCTTCTCCTACTCCCTTCTCTGTCACCTCTGCATCCTTTATTCCCCCCTTCCTCATCCCCACAGCATTTATGTCCATAGCCGTCATTTATCTATTTATTTATTTATTTATTTATTTATATTAATGTCTGTATTCTCCTTTAGACTGCAAGCTCGTGGTGGGCTTTGATTTACTGGACTGTCTCAAGCGTCTAGTACAGGCTTCTGCACACAGTGAGCGTTCAGTAAATGTGATTGATTGATTGATTGATTGATTAGAAAACAAATTGAACCACTGAGTCATCGTTATCTTAATAATGAAAATAATATCTGTGAGATCTGGTAAATGCTTAGGCTGTACCAAGCACTGTGTTGAGCCCTGAAGTAGGTACAGTGGGGCTGACATTTCCACAATCGATTCATGCATTTTGAGCTTAGACCACTTCATCAGGCAAAGTCTTCGAGATGACCCAATAAACCACCATTCTATCTAGATGCCTATCCATTTTCTCAATGGTTAAATTATGGGCCTAGAGCACGAGTTCCCCCCATCTGCCAAGCTAGCTCTCTTCCTCCCTTCAAAGCCCTACTGAGAGCTCACCTTCTCCAGGAGGACTTCCCAGACTGAGCCACCTCTTTCCTCTCCTCCTCCTCATCCCCCCCGGCCTACCTCCTTCCCCTCCCCACTGCACCTGTATATATGTTTGTACAGATTTATTACTCTATTTTTTGCTTTTACATATTTAATATTCTATTTATTTGGTTAATGATGTGCATCTAGCTTTACTTCTATTTTGTTTGATGACTTGACTCCTGTCCACGTGTTTTGATTTGTTGTCTGTTTCCCTCATGTAGACTGTGAGCCCGTTGTTGGGTAGGGACCGTCTCTATATGTTGCCAAATTGTACTTCCCAAGCGCTTAGTACAGTGCTCTGCACACAGTAAGCACTCAATAAATTCGACTGAATGAATGAATGAATGGGGGTAGGGGCGGGGAACAGAGAGGGTGGATTATTCGTTGACAATGCTCCTGCCCCTCCCTCAGTGGCACTTCGTTCCCCCCTCTCCCGACATTCCCCAGTCCTTCCTCTCTGTCTTCTGGAGGGGTGGGCACAGTCACCCCTAAATATCTAGAATGAAACGTTATGTGTCTCGGGCACTTCCTAGCCACCAGATATGACGTCCCTCTCTCTGCGTCGGATTATGTTGCCAACTTGTACTTCCCTAGCGCTTAATACAGTGCTCTGCACCCAGTAAGCACACACTGAATACGATTGAATGAACGAATGAATGAATGAATGATCTCTTCTGACTGGGAGGGGTCAATCTGAGGATGCAGCTCACTAGTGGATTATCAACCAAGCCCTCAGTAGGTGAAGGCAGATGAAATAGGGCTGCGTAGTCGCTTCCGCTAGCCAAACAAACACATTTTACACAAGCACCTCTCTGATACCCAGGCTCACCTACTCACCCACTGGCCATGCAGGGAGGAGATCAGCTATTGAATTCCCACTTTAAGATAAGGAAGCTGAAGTTCTGAGAAGTTTCCCCAGGCCCTACCCACCCCGCCTGCCTTATTCCCTTCACTCAATAAGCCCTCTTTGCCCCCAGCTAGCTCTCCCTTCTGCATTGTCTATACACCTGTGCCTGGGAACTCTGGAGAACTGATATTTGCCCCATCCCCAACCCCACAGCACTATGTCCATATCTTTCAATTTTATATTATAAATGACATTCATATTAACGTCTTGTCTCCCTATCGAGAATGGAAGCCCATTAGGGGCAACGGACGTGTGTGCTAATTCTGTTGTATTGTACTCTCCCCAGAGCTTAGTACATTAAGCACTCAATAAATACCACTAATCAATTGATTTTAGGCTGGGAATGTGTGTGCTATGTTGTTGTATTTTATGCTTCCAAACTCTAAGAATGGTACTCAGCACACAGTCAACACTCAGTAAATACAATTGACTGACTGACTGACTGACTGATTAAGTGCTGTTTCAGAGATTACACAGCAGGCAAGAGTCGTAGTGGATATTAGAACCCTGGTCTCTGAACTTTCAGTCGTGTGCAGTGTCTACTAGGTCGGTCATGCTTCTTCTCCTCTACTACCACTAGCAATCAATTAATCAATCAATCAGTGGTATTTATTGAGTACTTCTCGGGTGCAGAGCAGTGTACTGAGCACGTGGGGGACTCTCATAAAACAGCATTGGTAGGCATGTTGCCTTTCCACAATAGGTTTAGGGGGGAGAGGCATTCATTTAAAGAAATAAATTATGTCATTTTGTACATTTGTTGTGGAGCAGAGGGTGGGGTGAATATCAAGCGCGTAAAGGGTCCAGCTTTGAGTACTTAGGTGACACAGAAGGGAGAGGGAGTAGGGGAAAAGAGGGTTTAATCGGAGAAGGCCTCGTGGAGGAGATGTGACCTCAGTAAGGCTTTGAAAGTGAATTGTATTCTGGAGAGACACAGAAGCACAATAAAGAGGCAAAAAGAACAAGGACAGGTTGGCTTTATCTCAAAAATTCCTATAATATTCTGGATTTCTGATGTAGAAATTCTAGCTTGTATATCACACGATCAGACTTTATGACTCTTTTCCTCTGAAGAATGCTGTCAGTAGCATCACCCCCAACCTAGGTATTCTTGTGAGACGGCTAGAGGCAGATGCATTGTCCTGGGAATCAGAGTACCGGTATTCTATTTTCGGTTCTTCCACTTGTCTGCTGTGTGACCAGGGGCAAGTCACTTCACTTCTCTGTGTCTCAGTTACCTTTTCTGTAAAATGGGGATTAAAACTGTAGGACAGGGACTGTTTCCATCCCGATCATTCTGTATCTACCCCAGCACTTAGTACACTGCCTGGCACAAAGTAAACGCTTACCAAATACTGTTATTATCATCATATCATCATATTATTATTATCCTATTTCTTTTCATCTTAAAAACTTTTAAAATGTATGCACGATATAAAACGATTGAAGATAGCACCCAGGTTTCCAGCTCACTGCTCAGTCCCCTGCAGCGCCAATCGATGAACTAAATATTAAGGAATACATGTGCCTGGCAGATAGTAAGTGCTTCAAAAATACCATACACATAATTCAAGTTTTTATTTTTTGTTCAAAGGAAGATAGTCTTATCCCATTTCAAATAATCCAAGACTTAACTGGATCCCGTTTGGGGGACCCTCAAGATAAAGACCTAGGGGTCTCAAAGGGTCCAAAGGTTTGCGGTGCCATCTGCACTGTCCAGGGCAATGCACTGAGTGCTTGGAAGAGGACAATAGAGTTAGTAGACAAACTCCCTGCCTTCAAGGAGGTTAGAGTCTATCATGTGAAGACCACACATGTCAAGACTCCCCCATTCTAAAACAGCTTCCCTCGACCCCACGGTTCCCTCCAGTTGTCACCGCATCTCCTTCCTACCATTCCTCTCTAAACTGCTTGAACTGGTTGTCTCACCCACTGCCTTCACATTCTTTCCTCCATTTCTCCCCTTATTCCATACAATCTAGCTTCTGTCTTCCATTTTTCCCTAGAAACCACCCTATCTAAGGTTCCCAATGATCTCCTTCTTGCTAAATCCGAAGGCTTCTACTCCCATTCTAATTCTTCTCAACTCCTCAGCTGCCTTGGACACGGTTGATTACCCCCTTCTCCTGGACACATTATCCAACCTGACATTGACACTCACGGTGTCCTCTCCTGGTTCTCTCCCTATGTCTCGGGCCGCTCCTTCTCATTATTTTTCTTGGTCTTCTTCTCTTCCTCTCACCCCCACACCGTGGGAGTCCCTCAAGGTTCAGTTCTGTGTCCCCTTCTATTCTCCACCTACACCCATTCATTTGGAGAACTCATCCTCCCTAGCACAGATGAGCGGAGAGTGAGCTGTCCCACGTACATGCGTTTAGGGGTCAGGGGCTCAGGGGGTCGCGGATGCAGGGTGTATTTGGGGCCCATGCCGGCAGGTAGTGTTATGGGGCCACGGCTGCAGGGAGTGGGATGCTCTGTATGTGCTCCCTACACCCCCTTACACCGGAAACAGAGGCGGGAAGTACTACTGTATCTCCTGGGTCCGACTTGGCTTGCTCCACCCCAACCCCCTGCCGTGGAAATGGCGGAGGCCCCTTTAAGAGCCTGTGCAGCTCCCACCGACGCCATCTCGAACTGCCAAACTGAGGCCACCTTCCCTCGCCCTGACCTGTGTCGTCTGTCAGGTAGAAAGGGGGCGGTGCTCGTACAGGATGAGGCCTACAGAAGGCGGAGCACAAGGGACAAGAAGGGGACATGGAGGGGGGTAGGACTAACTCCCCCATCTCCTTTGATTCTCCCTCTCTCCCTCTCGACTCCTCTGACTCTCCCCCTGTCTGGCCCTCCCTTCGACTGACTCTTCCTCCCCCGTCTGACTCTCCTCTTCTGACTCTCCCCTTGTCTGACCCTTCCCCATCTGACTGTCCCATGTAAGGCTCTCCACTCTCTGACTCTCCTCCTGGCACTCCCCGCCCTGACTATCACCCGTCAGACTCTCCCCAAGTCTGAACGTCCCCCACCTGACCCTCCCCTCATCTGATGTTCTTTGGTGTTACCCAGTGCCCATCTGACTCTCCCCTTATCGTCCTCTCCCCTTGTCCTAACCGTCCCCTCAGGTTGACACTCCCCAGGATCCTTGTCAGCTGAGGGTTCCAGGGTAGCAAGGAGGGGTGAGGGCAAGGAAGTTCTTAGTACAGTTCTCAGCACACAGTAGGCACTCAGTAAATGACTCGCTGGATTGGCTTCAGGGTTATATGGGGGAGCTAGGCCCACTCCCTCACTTGCTCTCTCCATTCCTCTCTCACTCCCTCTCGGCTCTCATCCCGTGGCGGCTCCAGGCCTGCTCTCTCCCTTGAACCCACCGGTTTCCACACTGGCAGATGACGAATCTCTCCTGGCCGCGGATCTGCCAGTCCTGATCCGCCATGGTGGCTCTGGAAAGAAAGTAACCTGCAGTCAGTGGGGACGAGGGGTGGCCCTTCACTCTCCACCACTTTTCTGTCTCCCCCTGCTGCACTGGGCCCTGCCAGGGCCGACCCTGTGTCTTGTTTTATCACTTCATTGCTCGCAATGGGTCTGCCCCAGGGCCCTCCCTCGGCTGACACCGTTAGACCGGCAGACCCCAAGGGGCAAGGATCGAGATTGATTCCCAGCCAGGAGTGCTCTCCCAGTGTTCAGTACTGTGGCCTGCCCACAGAAAACACTACATCGATGTCCCCTCCACCCTGGCACTCTTGCACTGGCTTTGGGATAACGGGCGTGCCTGAAAGAGGCCCGGAGAAGGGCCCTCCCCCACCCTCCAGTACAGGGACCTCACCCCAGCCTTGCAGTCCCCATTTCCAGCCTTCCACCAGGTCCCCCCGAACCATGGAGACACCCCCTGCTCCCAAGCACAGAGATGCTTCTCACCGTTGCGGGGTGGGTTCTGGATTCTGTGCTAAACTCAGAAACATCAATATGCGCAGGTTTGGATCAACCAAATTCGTTCTGATTCGAGCCTAATAGCCGTACAGATGCCTCTTTGGCTCTCTCAGATGGGCAGTGCCCAGTGGGTCAGGGGACAGAGGTAGGGAGCTGTGTTGTCAAGGGCACCATTGTTAAAGGACGGGTTGGTGAGGTGGCGTCAGGGCTTGACATGAATGTAGGGGACATCTCCTGAACGAGGGCCCTGAAATGAGGCCAAAGAGCCTGGGCCTGGGAGTCAGAGGGCCTGGACTCTTTGCAGCTCTCCAACTGGGGTGGTGTGTGTCCTTGCGTAATTGAATTCATTTCTCTAAGCCTCAGCTCCCTCATCTGTAAAATGGGGATTAAGACTGTGAACCCCTTGTGGCCCCCTTTTTCCTCTCCTCCTCCTCATCCTCCCGCCCTGCCTTCTTCCCCTCCCCACAACACCTGTATATATGCTTGTACAGTTTTAGTACTCTATTTATTTTACTTGTAAATAGTCACTGTTCTACTTATTATGTTAATGATGTGCGTCTATCTTTAATTTCATTTGTTCTGACGACTTGACACCTGTCCACATGTTTTGTTTTGTTGTCTGTCTCCCCCTTCAAGACTGTGAGCTCGTTGTTGGGTAGGGACCGTCTCTATATGTTGCCAACCTGTACTTCCCAGGTGCTTAGTACAGTGTTCTGCACATAGTAAGTTCTCAGTAAATGCGATTGAATGATTGAATGAATGTGGGACAGGGATTGTGTCCAACCTGATGATCTTGCATCTACCTCAGTGCTCAGAAAAGTACTTGGTGTATAGAAAGTGCTTTGTAGATACCATACTCGTTATTATTATGATGATTACTATCATGATCGAAAATGGTTCGGGCCCAGCAGCCCATTGGCTAGTGTGGCCTGGGGAGGGGGGTCTCCTGGCCATAGTCTGCATGGGGAATTTCCCCTATCCTGTCTGGATCCTTCTTCCCCTCCACACTTCCTGTCTGCCTCCTCAGCTCGGGAACCAGACTGGACCATTGAGTTACTGTTATCATAGTCATCAAAATACTATCTTTCCGATTTGGTAAGTGATTACAATGTGCCAAGCACTGCACTAAGCATGGGGACATGTACAAAAGGGATCACATGCTAAAGAGAAGGAAGGACAGGATTTGAAATCCCTCTTTACAGTTGGGGTAGCTGAGTTACAAAGAACTAAGGGAACTTATTCAAGGTCACAGAGTATAGAAGAGAGAGCCCAGATTAGAACCCAGGTCTCACTATTCCCAGTTCTCTGTAATGTCCACTAGGCCAAGCTACTACTACTACTGCTACTACTGCTACTACTACTACTACGACGACGACAACGACAACGACGACGACGACGACTACTACTACTACTACTACTGCTGCTGTTACTGCTACTATTGCTACTACTACTACTACTCTTATTACTAGTAATCCTATTGCCATTATTACTACTACTGCCACTTTTACTTAGCACTATTACTGATTTTCCTACTATTACTACTGCTATTGCTGCTGCTGCTACTACTACTACTACTGCCAATTCTACTATCAGTCATTCAATCAGTCAATGGTATTTATTGACTGACTAGTATGGGCAGAGTGCCCCATAACAAGAGGGGGAGACAGACATTCACATGAATAAATATGGAATTTATAACATGAACTGTAAAGATATCTGCATCAGTACTGTGGGACTGGGGGTGAGGGCAATATCAAATAACCAAAGGTCCGAGATCCAAGTGCAGAGATAATGCAGAGGGGAAAGGGAGCTGGGGGAAAGACAATTTAATCACAGAAGACATCTGGGACGAAATGTGACCTCAAGAAGGCTTGGAAGGTGAGGAAAGAGGTGGTCCCGTGTATATCAGTCAGCCAATCATAATTATAAAGTGCTTAATGTGTTGGGAACACTGTACTAAGCACATGGGAGAGTACGATTTATCGATATACCAGACATATACCCAGCCCACAAAGGGTTTACAATCTAGAGGGGCAGACAGATATAAATATAAATAAATGAACTACAGATATGGACAAAGGGGCTGAGGGGCTGGCCCGGTTGGCGGGGGGGGCGGGGGTGAGGGCGGAGGATGAATAAAGGGAGCAAGTCAGGGTGATGCAGAAGAGAGTGGTAGAAAAGGAAATTAGGGCTTAGTCAGGGAAGGCCTTTTGGAGGAGATGTGAGTTCCAGGTTAGCAGTGTGAGCCCCACGTAGGACAACTTGGTTACTTTGTATCTAGCTCAGTGCTTAGAACAGTACTTGACACATAGTAAGCACTTAACAAAATTCCATAATTATTGTGATTATTATTATTAATATTCAATAAGGCTTTGAACCTGAGGAAGAGCAATTGTCTGTCAATATGAGGAGGAAATGTGTTCCAACCCAGATGCAGGACAAGGAGAGACGTTAGCGGTCAGATAGATGAGATTGAGGTACAGGGAGAAAGTTGTTGTTAGAGGAGAGAAGTGTGCAGGCTGTATTGTAGTAGAAGAGTAGTGAGGTGACTTAGGCAGGGGCAAGGTGATGGAGGCCTATAAAGCCAAGGGTGAGGAGTTTCTGTTGAATGTGAAGGTGGAAGGGTAGTCACTAGAGTGTCTAGAAGAGTGGGGAAACATGGCCTGAACGTTTTTGCAGGACAATGTTGGGGGCAGCAGAGTGACGTATGGACTGGAGTGGGGAGACACAGGAGTCAGGGAGGTCAGCAAGGAAGCTGATCAAGTAAACAAGGCAGAATAGGATAAGTGATTGTATTATCGTGGTAGCAGTTTGGATGGAGAGGAAAGGTCAGATTTTAGCATTGTTTTTTGAAGGTCGAACTGACAGGATTTAATGATGGAATGAATATGCGCGTCGAATAAGAGAAAGTCGTTTCATTCCAGTCTCTGAGAGTGAGACAGGAAGGATGGTGGTGCCGTCTATATTAAAAGGAAAGTCAGGGGGAGTACAGGATTTGATTTGCTTGGAAAGATAAGAAGTTCTGTTTTTGACATAGTAAGTTTAAGGTGATGGGAGGACAGACCAGTGGAGGTGTCTTGAAAACAGGAGTCAGGAGAAACCTGACTGCAGAGAGGTAGAGAGATCAGGGCTGGAGAGTTAAAAATGGCAGTTTTAACACATTTGTAGTGGACGGAGAAAAGATGGAAATAGTTAACAATTTTTCTCTCCTGGGATCGATAATAAATAATGAAGGAAGTAGTAGCCAAGAAATAAGGCAAAGATTACTGTTAGGAAGACTTGCTATGAAGAGCCTGGAAAAAGTCATGAAATGTACTGATGCTGATGAAGGCCAAATGACTCCACTTAGATTAGCATATTTTGGACAGATAATCCAGAGAACTAATTCTATGCAGAAGACACTAATGCTAGGAAAAGTCCAAGGAAAACGAGGAAGAGGCAGATCAGCAGCCTGATGGATAGAGTCCATAACCATGATAACAGAAGAAACATTGGAAAGATGGTGGATTATGGCAGAGGACAGGACGCTCTGGAAAACATATATCCAAGGAGTTGCTATGAATTAGAAAAGACTCGACGGCAGTTAATAAGGTTACATTGGTTTACAGAAAGTTCCAGCAAAGGGATCGTTGCTCAACAGCCTATAGAGAGCCTGTTTTCTGTCTGAACCATGATATAAAAAGGACAGAGACATAATCCCACTAGACCACCTGATCCAGAAAATGTGGGCACCGGCATCATCTGGGTAAAGATGGAGACTATAAGACCATAAGAACATTTTTCCGTTGCTAGAGGACTTGTTTTGGGTAATTATTGAGATGATCTTTCTTGGTAATTGTAAACAGAGACCAACATGACACCTAGTAAATAATAGAAGCAATATGTGTACCTGGTAGAAGCCCTCATGTTGTCATTTTGGTGGGGGCACAAGGGCTTTCCTTGGCAGCAGAGTAGTCTTCATGACAGTCCTTTCCTTGGCCTTCCTGTTAGTTATCGGCTAGTAAAGGAGAGCCAAGGACAAGTGGTAGCAAAGGACAAGATGAAAGTGATGCCCTGCATCCCACTGTCATTCTATTGCTGCTGCATGTGACTGTGGCACTCTAACTTGTTGCTTTAGTATTAGACACACGATAGGGCATGGGTGCAAATGCGTGGGTGTACACTTTCTTGCTAAGAGCAGCGCTTGTCAATCAGTTTTAGTTAAGGTGGCAGTGCGACCCCGTCCACAGCAAGCTTGCATAAATCTGGTCTCATCCATCTACCGGGAAAGATCTCACTCAGACATTGCATCCCACTGGTCAAAACAACTCAGGTGGCTGGGATCCACAAGGTGGCCATGAACGTAGCAGTGGAATGTGGCATGTCCGAGGCCTGGACTTCAATTTCTTTGGCCAAGATGCCATTAGGTCGAAGTGGGCATAGCACATGTGCCACTATCCTTTGGTTAGCAGATGGTGTTGACTATCTTGACTGCAGCTGCTGACCCTGATGGGTTGAAGAAGTGATTACCACTTATAATTAATCACTTATGTCTCGAGTTAAGGAGGAGGACAAGACAGGACCAAGCGAATACTCCAGATGGAAATTAACTGCGTCTTGCCAGATATATCTATTTAAATCGACACTGAGGAACAGCTTTTTGACCCCACTTTGACCTGAGTGTCCATACCGCCTGCTGCCACAGGATGTAGATTTAAGTCACCCTGGGTGGGTAGACCCAATATACACATTCATGTTCCCTCGGCCCAAACTCCAGACAACAGAGCATCAGAGTCCACACAACTCAGATCAAGGTCAATACCTGGAAGGTTCTTCTCACAACCTAAGAGAGAGCTCATACCTTCCACAAGTGGGGTAAGGGGGAGAGAGAGCAGAGATTCAAGATGCCGACAATGTTAAAAACGAAGTGCAGTTCGCCCTTTGGTATTGGAGCTGCAGGGAGTGCACCCCCAGGGCTGAAGCCCCATAGCAGAGGTCTGACACCAGAGAAATCAGTGGGACAAACTTCCCTTACTTTCCTGGAGATCCACTCCCTCTGATTGGTTCCGGAGATCTGCGACAGGACCAAACGTCTGGCTATCTTCTGACGGGAGGCAGGTAAACGGGCGATTGACAGTGTGGCTCCAGTCACTCGACCTCGGCCTCTCTCCGGAGGAACATGGCTGCCTTGGATCTGGCCAAATGCCTCCAGGAAGAGCTGACCTGCTCTATCGGCATGGAGTATTTCATCGACTCCGTGACCCTCAGCTGTGGACACAGATTCTACCTACTATATCTTCTCAGGTGCTCGGATGATGTTCAGGAGTCCTTCCCCTGATCATAGTACCATGGGGCCTGCCAGATGAAAAACCTAGAGATCAATCAAGCTCTGGGGAGGCTGGCAGTGCTCGCTCGGAAAGCAGCTCGGACCTCACCTAATGCGGGCCGCCGCCTAGGAGGAGGAGCTGTGTGAGAGACACCAGCAATATCTGAAGCGTTTCTGTCAGTAGGACGACACAACAATCTGCATGTCCTGCCACTGTTCCAAGGAGGAAGGGGAATACAGCGTGAGTCCGATAGAAGAGGCTGGGGAGAATTATAGGGAAAGTTGCCTGCTCCGTGGCCATCCCAAGGAAAGTGTTGAACGTCGAATTAGAACGTCTTTCACCTGTGCAATGCCGATACCTCGCCATCCTACTCCCAAGGTCCGGAACCTAGGTGACAGGGGCCCAAAAGAGCACAAAAGTATTATGAGCATACCAGAGACCTAGTTCAAGTTCATCGACGGTCGTTGTGCATTTCAGGAGAGGTTCCAGGAGCTTCGTCAACCCCTGTGGACAGAAACTGAGGAGATGCGGACTGTGCTAGCTGCGGAAAAAAAGAATTCAGCGATGGTGAAGGTGAGATTTTGGTCCTGTCCTGAGGGAGTCCCTTCTTGACCATTAGCAGGAGGTTCAATGTGTCCGACGGCCTATTGAACAGTGCTTTGCACATAGTAATCGCTTAATAAATTCCATTATTATTATTATTGACTCTTCGTTCTACTTCGACCTCTTTCCCGGCAAGAGGAGGCACAGAAATGGAGGCGGAATCCCGTATCCAAGTTTGAGGTAATGCACCGACTGCTGGATGAGGAGCTCAGGCTGCGGCTTCGGAGCCTGGAGAAGGATGCAAGGGGGAATCTGCAGAAACCGAGACAGAGTGAGGAGCATCTGTTCCACCAGAGCTGCACTCTTCTGGAACTTACCACGGAACCTGGGAAGAAGTGCCAGAGCGGGGAGGCATCTAGCTGCTGCAGGTGAGAGTCCAGGAAACAGGCTTGAAGCAGGAAGGAGCGGAGCAAAGAAAGGCTCTTCCCAGTGTTCCGCAGGACCATGCCCGGAGCCACAGCATCCCTTCCCAGTTGCATTCCTCCATCCAGGGCTAAGGACAAAGCTTCAAGCCCAGAGGACAACAGCACTGATTGATCAGAAGGGAATGTATGTACCGAATTTCAGGACCCCAGCTACTAGTTTTGGGAATGACACGGGTGCAGAAGGGATTGATGCAGTGCCCCCACGGAGAGCCATGTTACAGGAACGTATGGGCGGGGAGCAGGTCGGTAGCCCAAACACCAATCTAGTGTCTTCTTTCTCCTTAGGACGTGAGAGGAACATTGCGCAGGTACGTGCGTGTTCTGTGCTCGTAGTGGACGGTCCTAGAAATGAAGGGCCAAGGAGTCCATGTGTCACAGGAGGGGTTCTTGGGATTTTTTTGGAAGGCCAAAAAGGAACTGTTCCGAGTGACGGGCTGAGGTCCGAGATTGAAAGAGAATTCCTTATGACAGACTCTTGGCTCTCTCCAAGATTTTGTCAGTGCTGCAGCAATGGCCAAAGACCACCACGTCCTTGGAGTTGACCACATGCTGGGTCCCTGGGAGGAGAGAAATACTCAGCAAATATGCCAGGTGAGTGGAAGCCCATGGGCTCTTTCTGAGTCAATCCTCTGAAAAATTCCATCCCAAAGTCCAGTCTCACGCAGTACCTACATCGTAAGACCCTGTTTGGGACTGTCAGATTGTCGTCTATCACAGCCACCATTTTCCTGAAGGATGGAACGAGGTATCGTCCCTCATAGAGGCAACCGTGTGTTTACCTGTGGGACTCCACTCTGATGAGCCGGGAGTTCAGGTCCCTAACATTGGGAAGGCTTTGGACCTGAAATCCCTTCGAAATCTCGATTGGCTTCCCACATGAGCTTTTCCCTCTCCCAAAACCCCGGCAGAGGGTACTATGGGAGGAGGGCTTCTCTTTCCGATTCCAGTGGGCTGAGAACACATCCAGATGGAGGCTGAAGTGCTGCTCTCACCACTGCACTGGCTACAAAGATGGCCGAATTCCCAAACTACCTCTTTGCAGGCATTGACTGTGAGTGCGTGCCGCATTGCAATGTCCCCCTCTCTACCGTCAAACTCTCCAAACACATGTAAAAGACAGGGATAGCATGTGGTGTAATAAACTGTGACCTTTTCTCTCTCTTCGCAGAGTACATGACCCTGACCTCAAATACAGCCAGTCCCCATCTCATCTTGTCACAGTATCGGAGGAGTGTCACATTCGTGGAAGCCTCGCAGGATGTGCCCGACTACGAGGACGGATTTGAAAACTGTGACCGCGTTTTATGCTCCCTGGTGCTCATCTCGGGGCGGCACGACTGGGAAATACGGATTGTAGACAAGCCAGACTCGGAGGTGATGGTGTGTTAAGAGTCGAGGAGCATGAGGAAAAACGCGCCAGTTGCCCCAGGGGGCGCATTTTCACTGATGGCCTTCCAGGCTATAAATGGGGTCAGTTTCTGGATCACCTTCCCCTTCACCTAGCTCACTATGGCCCCACCAATCTGCCTGGCTGGGGTTTTCCTAGATTATAAGGCTGTAGTCATTTCCTTCAACCTGTGGGAGAAATGCCTCATCCACATCTTTCCTCCTGTCTACTCATCCAGGCCTCTATGATCCGTCGTCTCCCCTACAGGGCCACTGACCATCGGCCGGGTGTGCGAGCGCCACCTCCTCAGCCGAGATGGAGATTGACCTCCCCCAACAAACTTGCCTCTGCTTGAGTTGGCCTGATATATTCCTCTTCCCGGGAAAGGTTAATCCTTCCATTTCCACGCTCCCCCTCCATGGCCTCGAGCCATCCTTCGCCCCCTGGAGAGGGGTTCGCCTCGGGAATAGCAAGTCTTCATACGAGAGGCGCCAATTGGTTCCCCTAGAGAGAACCCTAGACGTAATTCCCCTTCTCTCCTCGGCCCGAAACCCAGACAACGGAGCACCAGAGTTCACACAACTCAGATCAAGGCCAATATCTGGATTCTCTCAGGGGAGTTAATTGCGGTAGAATTGAAAATGCAATGGAGACTAGGCCTTTCTTCCTTTCACCCTAGCTAAGCAGAACCATGGTCTAGCGGGAGCATGGGCTCTACCATTCATTTATCCTTCTCCCTTGCTTGTTGTCATGCATCTTCCATTCATCTTCCTTCCCCTACGTGACTCCAGAAGACGTTTTCCTACCTGGTCGTGGATAGGAGCCCAGCTCGGGGAAGCTTTCGGTGCAGCTACTCTTGCTCCCCTCATTTATCACTATTATCATCATACTTCACGCCGCTGCCCCCATACTTCACGCCGCTGCCTGGATTGTCTTTGTCCAGAAACGCTCTGGGCATGTTACTCCCCTCCTTAAAAATCTCCAGTGGCTACCAATCAATCTGCGCATGAGGCCGAAACTCCTCACCCTCGGCTTCAAGGCATCACCTCGCCCCCTCCTACCTCACCTCCCTTCTCTCCTTCTACAGCCCAGCCCAAACCCTCCGCTCCTCTGCTGCTAATCTCCTCACCGTGCCTCGTTCTCGCCTGTCCCGCCGTCGACCCCCGGCCCACGTCATCCCCCTGGCCTGGAATGCCCTCCCTCCCAACATCTGCCAAGCTAGCTCTCTTCCTCCCTTCAAGGCCCTACTGAGAGTTCACCTCCTCCAGGAGGCCTTCCCAGACTGAGCCCCCTCCTTCCTCTCCCCCTCGCCCCCCCTCTCCATCCCCCCGTCTTACCCCCTTCCCTTCCCCACAGCACCTGTATATATGTATATATGTTTGTACATATTTATTACTCTATTTATTTATTTATTTTACTTGTACATATCTATTCTATTTATTTTACTTTGTTAATATGTTTGGTTTTGTTCTATGTCTCCCCCTTCTAGACTGGGGGCCCACTGTTGGGTAGGGACTGTCTCTATATGTTGTCAACGTGTACTTCCCAAGCGCTGAGTACAGTGCTCTACACACAGTAAGCGCTCAATAAATACGATTGATTGATTGATTGATTGATCATCATCCTTCTTATTACTGTCATTATTATTATCACCCTTTGTGGGGAAAGGGAGGTAGGAAGCCTGTGGCCTTTAGCAAACGGGTCTGTAGATGCTGCTGCCCACCAGCTCCCCAGCCCATGTCCGATGGGCAGGGTGCCAGAGGAGACTCCTGGAGTCGCGAACGGCCTGCACCATGGAGGGGGGAGCATGGGGTTGGCCCCCGTCATGAGTCTTTGGGTGACGGGAGGGCGCCAGACAAGGAGGGGTGGTGGGGGCTGGGCAGGCTGGATGGGAAGGACGTGGCGGGTGCCTAGGGTCCATATCTTTCCTTCCCTCCCCAGCCCAGTCAGAGAGACCCCAACCGTGGGGCAGTCCCCATGCTTCCCCACTAAAAACCCCTACCAGGCAGGGAGCATGTCAGGCCGCGCCCTCAGAGAGACATGGCGCTTCTTCACTCATCTCCTCAGTCCCGGCCTGCCCCGCCCAAGATGAGTTTGATTCCTTCTTCTCCGGGGAGAGCGGGGAGGCGGGGACCGGAGGGGTGAAGGGGAAGGGACGTCGGGAAGCCACCGTGATTGACTGCTCTTCACGTTCCTTCCCCCCCATCCCCCCAACAACCCAACCCCGGTCCCTCGCTGACGGGCTGCTCTTCGTGAGCTCCCTCTGTCCCCTCCCACCTTATGCCCCGCCCCTCCCGCGCACTGATGAAGGCTGACGTGGGAAGCCGACCCCCACATCCTGCCCTGCACAGGGCCCCAGCCCCTTTAGTAACCTGCACAGCTGTGACTGACGCCATCCTGAACTGTCAAAATGAGATCTCCTTCCCCTGCTATGCCCAGTGAATGCCATTAGGACGGGAGGGGGCTACCTGACCTTCTCCTTGTGTGATCCTCTCCCATCTGACTAATTCCCAGGCTGATCGTCCTCTTTCTGATTCTCCACTTGATTGATTCTTCCCCCGTCTGACTCTCCCCCTCTGACCGCCCAGTATGTGAGCCTCCCTGATCTGACTCACCCCCCTGTCTGACTCTCCTCTCGTCATCTGCTTGGCTGGTCCTAACTCTCCTCTCAGGATGACTTCCCCCAGGATCCCAGTCAACTGAGGGTGCCCTGGGGGACGGGGAAGGTCTTAGTATAATGCCTCCCAGTAAATTCTCAGTAAAGGGCTTGCTGGCTTGGTTAAAAGGGGGATCGGCAACTGGGGACTCCTTCCTCAATTGGATTCTCCCTTCCTCCCTCTTTTTTCCCCGTATGTTATTTATTAAGCGTTTACTTTATGCCAGGCCCGGCACTATGTACTGGGTCAGATTCAAGTCAATTAGGTTAGACATAGTCCATATCCCACACGGAGCTCACAGTCTTCATCCCCATTTTACAGAAGAGGTAACAGAGGCCCAGCGAAGCAAAGTGACCCGTCCAAGGTCAATCAGCAGACAAGTGGCCTACGGACCAACCACTGTACCAAAACACAAAATTAGATACACTATAAGCACAATGGGCAAATTCTCTGTCCAACTGGGGGCCTTTTCTTCCCCTTCAGACTCACAACCGGCACATGCAGAATCTCGTCTGGTCTGAACCTGTCAGGCTCGCTCCACTATGGCTGCTCTTTAAAGAAAGCGACCTGAGGGAAAACCTGCCATCAGCGTCGACGGGCAATGGCCTCTCGCTCTCCACAACTTTTCTCTCTCCCCATGTTGTATCTGTCCCTGATGGAGCCGACACTGCATTCTGCTTTATCGTTTTGTTTCTCCCGATTGGTCTGCCCTAGGCCCGTCCTCACAGTGAAACTGTCAGTCCGGAAGACCCCGAGGGCCGGGACCGGGCCAGATTCCCACAGGGGATGCTTTCACAGCGCTCAGTACCGTGCTGTGGCCACAGGAAGTACTCCATTGATACCCTCCCCTGCCCTGCCGCTCCTGCCAGGGAACACTTGGCCTTTGGGTAACAGGCCCCAGAGAGGCCTGGAGCGAGACCCACCAGACCGGGGACCCCACCCGGACCTTGTTGTCCCCATTAGGGCACCCACCGCTTCCAAACCAACAAATTCTCCTCACCAGGATCAGGGTGGATCACAGACTCTGTGATGGAAGCTGAAAAGTCAAGTATTTTTCCTGGAACCAAATGGATCCTGACTCGAGCCTAATAGCCAAACAGCTTCCTGTTCAGCTTTCTCAGGTGGACAGGGCCCGGCAGGGCTCGGGGACGGACGGCGGAGGCTCGGTCACGATGGTCACCATTATTGAGTGAGGGGCTTGATGAGGAAGAATGTGGGGCGTTGGGGAGATATTCGGAAGAGATCGGGGCTCGTCACGAGTGGGCGGCATATCACCTGACCTTGTGCCCAAACATGTAGCTGGAGTCAATTGGGCTCAGCGACTACGGGCTAGAGCGTCCATAAGCGGGACAGTGGGCAACTCCTGCCCTGAGTCTTTGTGGGGATTATTGATTTCATTATGTTTCCGAGAATGGGGAGGTCCACAGTGTTAAAGACAGCTGAGAGCTGAGGAGGATTACGCTGGAGTAGAGGCTATTGGATTTGGCAAGTCAGAGATCGTTGGGGACCTCTGAGAGAGTGGTTTCTGTGGAGTGAAGGGGGAAGGAGCCAGATTAGAGGGGCCCAAGGAGAGGATTGGAGGAGAGGATTTTGATAAAGTTGGTGTAGACAACATGCTCAAGGAATTTGGAAAAGAATGGTAGGGGAGAGATGCGGCGATAGCTGGAGGGAGCCCTGGGGACACGGGAGGGATTTTTAGGGTATGGGAGACATCAGCATGTTTGAAAGCAGTGGGGAACAAGCCATTGGAGAGCAAACAGCTGAAGATAGTGGTTAGGGAGGGAAGAAGGGAGGGGGCAGCTGTTTTGATAGCTGCTGAGGGATGGGGTTGGAGGCGCAGGTGGAGGGGGTGCATTTCGAGAGGAGATGGGAGATAAGATTTTGAGGTACTGCTGGGAACATGGGAGAGTTGATGAAGGGGCGAGCCCTACCCAGCACTCAGTTGCATTGTACTCACCATGTTGACCGATGCTCTACACTCTGAAATAAAGATGGAGATGGACAGTATGGGCGACTTCATTTTTCAACTGATGATGATTCCTTTTTTTGTCTGCAGAGGGATGGAGGTTCCCACGTTCCCAGCGGGATTTAGGGAGAAACCCGTGATCGAATGGTATCTGCGGTCCCTCAAACAAGAGGATTAGTTTCAATTAGTACTGCGAATGATACGCAAATCGATAAATAAATCAATACGTCAGTCCTATTTATTGGACGCTTACTATGTGCACAGCACAGCACTGAATGTTGGACGAAAATTATATAACAATGTCACAGAATTGGTAGACACATTTCCAGCCCACAAGGAGCTTACAGTATAGATGGGGAGACTGAAATTAATATGAATAAATAAATGACAGATGTGGACATAAGTGCTGTGGGGCTGAGAGAGGGGTGAGTAAAAGGAGCAAATAAGGGAGACACAGAAGGGATTGGGAGAAGAGCAAATGAAGGCTTAGTCAGGGAAAGGCCTCTTGGAGCAGATAGGCCTGCAGGCCGTCTTTCAAGACGGGGAGAATGATCGTCCGTCAGATACGAAAAAGGAGGGCATTCCAGGGTAGGGACGGGACTTGGAAGAAGTCATCGGCGAGACAGAAGTGATTGAAGTTGTTATCGAAAGTAGGGTGCAAAATAAGTTACCTGGTGTATAACGGCCGCAGTGTTCGAGAACCCAAGGTGATAATTCAGATAGGAAAAATGACTCAGAGACGTGAGGTCAGATAGAACAGTAAAGGAGGAAAGCTGACTGCTCGCCCATTCACCCTGGAGGGGTACGAGTGATGAACAGCCCCGTGTTCCCTTCCCACTGTGTCCTTTATTGAGTTACAGCAATGCAGGAGTGAGCAATGAGTACCTTCAAGGAACCAATGAGGACCGACAGGATGGTTGTCGAATTTTCATTGGTCTCTGTTATCACAGCCTTGTACAGACAGGAGTTACTTGTGATAGGTCCTACAACCTTGCATAGACGGGTGTTACTTGTTACTGTCCTTGAAGACATTCTGTTGTTGAGCCTCGCATAAAATACAAAAAGGAGTTGCTGTCAGCGTGCACAAAATGGAAGGTTACCGTCGCTATGCACAAGATGGAGTCAGTCATGCCAAGTCTGATGGCGGACAACAAGGTGCAGTGAGTAGGTGGGCATTAGAGGAGGGGAGTGTGCGGGCTGGATTGCAGGAGGAGAGCAGCCAGGTGAGGTAAAAGGGAGTGAGCTGTACAAGGGCTTTAAATCTGATCCTGAGAGGTTTCTGTTGGATGTGGGACAGGGGTGGGAGCAGAAAACCACTGGAGAGGCTTGAGGAGTGGGGAGATGCGGACTTAACCGTTTTATAGAAATAGGATACGGGCAGCAGAGTGAAGTAAGGACTGGAGTGTGGGGAGGGAGGTCAACTATTTCTGGAAGGTCAACAAGGAGACTGATGCAGTAATCCAGGCAGGATAGGATGATTGGTTGTACTAACGTAGTGGCAGTTTGGTTGGGGAGGAAAAGGTGGATTTTCGCTATGATGTGAAGGTGGGACTGGAAGGATTTAGTAATGGATTGAATATGTGGGTTGGATGAGATCGAGGAGCCAAGGACAATCCCAAGGTGATGGGCTTGTGAGACAGAAAAGATGATGGTGTCATCTACATTGATGGGAAAGTGAGGAGGACAGGGTTTGAGTGGGAAGATAAGAAGTTCTGTTTTGGACATGTTAAGGTTGAGATGACAGGAAGACACCCACGTAGAGATGTATTGAAGACTGGAGGAAATGTCAGACTGCAGAGAGCCGGAGAAATCCCTCCCAAGCACTCAGTATAGTGATCTGCACACAATAGATGGTAAGCTCCTTATGGTCACGGATCACATCTCCCACGTCTGTTGTACTATACATTCCCAAGTGCCTAGTACAGTTCTCTGCACAGGAAGCATGTGATAAATGTAATTGATTGATTGAATAAATGGTAGTAGAAATAGGCTCCTTTCCTTTTCCATATTCTGAGAAGAATTGGGAGAGGTTTCTCTTGAGCACAACTGAATACCATTCATAAAGAGGAGGTTCACGTAACACTCTGATGCCTGTCCAAAATTATATGAAAAAGCAGCATAGTCTGGATAAACCAGAGAACTGATAAAAGTATTTCTCCCAAAATATCGATGATCCATTCCTGTTTTTTTCTGGGGTGAGGCCCGAGGTAAAAACTTTTGGACCCTTTTGGATCCCTAGGACTTTATCTTGGGCGTCAGAAAAAAGGATCTGGATAGTTTCGATTCTCTGAAGTGGGGAAAGACTACCTTCCTTTTTTAAAGAAAATAAAGGTTTCATTATTTCTTTGTAATTTTTACGTGCTTGCTTTGTGCCATTATATATATAGGTAGCTATATCTATAGATATCTATATCTATATCTATCTCTCTATCTCTATCTCTATCTATCTATCTATATTCCTTAGCCATATAGTTCATCGATTGGAGCTGCAGGGGACTGGGCAGCGAGCTGGATACCTGGGTGCTATCTTCAATTGTTCTATATTGTGCATTAAATTTAACAGTTTTTAAGATGAAAAGAGCAAGGATAATAATTAATGATGATTATAGTAATAAAAACTGTATTTGTTAAGTGCTTACTTTGTGCCAGGCACTTTACTAAGTTCTGGGGTAGATACAGAATGATCAGGTTGGACACAGTCCCTGTCCCACACTCTTAATAGCCATTTTACAGAAAAGGTAACTTACGTACAGAAAAGTGAAGTGACTTGCCCTTGGTCACACGGCAGACAAAGGGCAGAGCCTTGATTAGATCCCAGGTCCTCTGACTCCCAGAACCGTGCATCTGTCTCTGGCTATCTTACAAGAACACCTAGGTTGGGTGTGATAATTCCCATGACATAGTTCAGAGGAATAATAATCTAATGGTGTGAGATAAAAGCCATATTTTCCACACCCGAAATATGGAAAATTATAGGAGTTTCTGGGAGAAAGCCAACCTATCCTTCCTCTTTTTACTTCCTTTTTGTGTTTCTGTGTCTCGCCAGAATACCATTCACTTTCAGAATAGCTTTCACTTCCCAGACTGAGCCCCCTCCTTCCTCTCCCCCTCCTCCCCCTCTCCATCCCCCCCCCCCCGCCTTACCTCCTTCCCTTTCCCACAGGACCTGTATATATATATATATGTTTGTGCGTATTTATTACCCTATTCATTTAGTTTACTTGTACATATCTATTCTATTTATTTTATTTTGTTTATATGTTTTGTTCTCTGTCTCCCCCTTCTAGACTGTGAGCCCATTGTTGGGTAGGGACCGTCTCTATATGTTGCCAATTTGTACTTCCCAAGCGCTTAGGACAGTGCTCTGCACATAGTAAGCGCTCAATAAATACGATTGATGATGATGATGATGATTTATTGATTGATTGATTCTCCGTTTAAGCCCTCTTTTCCCCTACTCCTTCTCCCTTCTGTGTCACCTAGGCATTCATATCTGTATCCTTTAAATGCTTGATATTCGCCCCACCCTCTGCTCCACAACACTTATGTCTATAGTCATAATTTATTTCTTCATATGAATGTCTCTCCCACCTCTAGACTGTAAGCTTGTTGTGGGAAGGCAACATGCCCACCAATGATGTTGTATTGGAGTCCCCTAAGTACTCAGTACGCTACTCTGTACCCAGGAAGCACTCAATAAAAGCCATTGATTGATTGATTAATTAATAATAATAATAACGACATTTATTAAGCGCTTACTATGTGCAAAGCACTGTACTAAGAGCTGGGGAGGTTACAAGGTGATCAGGTTGTCCCACGGGAGGCTCACAGTCTTAACCCCCATTTTACAGGTGAGGGAACTGAGGCACAGAGAAGTTAAGTGACTTGCCCAAGGTCGCATAGCTGACAATTGGCGAAGCCGGGATTTGAACCCGTGGCATCTGACTCCAAAGTCTGTGCTCTTTCCACTGAGCCACGCTGTTTCTCTGTAATTGATTACTAAGTAGTAGTAGAGGAGAAGCAGCATGACCTAGTGGACAGTGCACACTACTGGAAGTCCAGAGACCTGATTTCAAATAACCACTCTGATCCTTGCCTGCTGTATATTCTCAGATACGGGACTTAATCAGTCAGTTAGTCAGTCAGTCAGTTGTATTCATTAAGCGCTTATTGTGTGCTGAGCACCATACATAGAGTTTGGGAGAGTAAAATGCAACAATCTAACACACACATCCCAACCCGTGATCAATCCATCAGTGGTACTAATTGAGTGCTTGCGATGTACAGAACAATGTTCTAAGTGCTTGGGAGTGTACAATACAAGAGAATTAGCAGAAACATCCCTTGCCTACAATGGGCTTACAATCTAGAGGGGGAGACAAGACATTAATATGAATGTCATTTGAAATATATAATTGAAAGATGTGTACATAGTGCTGTCGTGTTGAGGATGGGGCGAATATCAATTCTCTAGAGGTTCTAGATCTAAGTGTATAGACAATGCAGAAGGGAGAACCAGTTGGGGAAAAGAAGGCTTAATGGGAGAAGATGCGTTGGTGGGTAGGGCCCGGGGGAACTTCTCTGAACTTCAGCTTCCTTATCTTTAAAGTGGGAATTCAATAGCAGAACTCTCTCCTACATGGACAGTGGGTGAGTCGGTGAGACTGGGGATCAGAGAGGTGCTAGCATAAGACGTGTTTGTTTGGCTAGCGGAAGCAGCTGTGTGGTCCCTATCTCATCTGTCTTCACCTAGTTAGGGGTTGGTTGATAATCCACTAATGAATTGCGTCCTCAGGTTGGCACCTGCCAGTCAGAAGACGTGATCCTACGCGAAGAGAAAGGAGTCATGTCTGGTGGCTAGGAGGCGCCCGAAACACAGAACGCTGCATTCTAGGTCCTCAGGGGTGAGTCTGTCTGTGTCCCCATCCATCTGGAAGACAGAGAGGAAGGGCAGGGGAATGACAGGGAATGGGAAACACAGCGTCGCTGTGGGAGGGGCAGGGGGTCAATTCATAATCCTCCCTCTCTCTTCCTTGCCCCTGCCCCCTTGCTCTAGGGTAATAATTTTATGACTGAGGCAATGGATGAGACACCTAATTAGAGTGGTGGTTTATTGGGCCATCTCGAAGACTTCTCCTGATGAAGATTTCATAGCTCAAAATAAACTAATCGTTTGTGGATACGTGAGCCCCACTATACCTACCCTAGTGCTTAGCACAGTGCCTGGCACAGTGCAAGCACATACTAGATCTCACAGATATTATTTTCGTTATTAAAACAATGATGGCTCGGTCCCATGGTTTAGTCTGTTTTCTAATCAATCAAGTTTACTGAACCTTTACTGTGTGCAGAGCCCTGTACTAAGCACTTAGGGGAGCCCAGTATAACAGAGTTGGTAGATACCTACCCTGCCCACGAGGAGCTTTCAGTCTAGAGGGTGATGCAGACATTAATATGAATAAATAACTGACGGCTAGGGACATAAGTGTTGTGGGGCTGAGGAAGGGGGATTGAAGGGTGCAAAGGTGACACAGATGGGAGTAAGAGAAGAGGTCATGAGGGCTTAGTCCGAGAAGGCCTCTTGAAGGAGATGTTCCATGGGTAAGGTTTTGAAAGTAGGGAGGCTAATTGTCGGGTGTAAAGAAGGAGGGCATTGCAGACTAGAAATAGGATGTGGGAGAGCAATCGGGGGCCAAACAGAGGAGCTCGAGGTGCAGTGAGCAGGTTGGCATTAGAGGAACAAATTTTGCTGGCTGGGCTGGAGTAAGAATGTACAAATTATGTCTGGAGGGATGGACTGAACTACTAAGGTTGAGCTGGGAGTGGGAAGAAGGTGGGAGTTCGAGGTGGAATGTACCACGGGGGACAGGGTCTGGAGTTCGAGGTGGAATGTACTACTTGGGGAGGGAGAGGACGTTTCAGGGAGAGTGAGTCAAAACGACAGGTGTGTAGTTCCACGGGAGTGGTGGTGGTGACAGGGTATAAATGTAGAGCCAGGGTGAACCACTGCGGGCCGGGGGAAATGGATTTCCAGGGTACACAAACCACTAGTTTGGGGGGTGAGGGAGGGAGGGATGGCGTTCCAGTGGGCGTGAACTGCTGGGGAGAGAGGGATGGACTTGTAGAGGGAACAAACCCCTCTAAGAGAGGGGTGCAGTGACTCTCCAAAAGCAGTGATCCGTTTGTAGAAGCGGGGAGAGGATTTACATGGACAGTGAACCTTAGGGGCAGGGGAATGAAGTGCTGGGGGAAGTGTACCTCAAGGGGAGTAGGATGGAGCTCCAGAAGGAGCTGGTGTGGAGGTAGGGAATTCCTGGGGAAGTGAATCACCCAAGGGTGAGGGCTGATGGAGTCTCCTGGGGAGTGGAAATTCTCTCTCACCTCTCTCTGCCTCCTAGATCTACACACTGCAGCCCAGACTTCACTCTGCTGCCCAGATCAGTTTTCTTAAAAAATTCCATATACGTCTCCCCATTCCTCAAGACACTCCAGTGCTTGCACGTCCCCCTCTGCATTGGAGAGAAACCCGTGACCATTCTCATTAAAGCCATCTGACACCTCGTCACCTCTTAACTCACCTCACACTTCTCCTGCTACAGCCCAGCCCGCACACCTCCCTCCTCTAATGTGTCAACCTACTCACTGTTCCTCCATCTCGTCTATCTCACAACTGACTCCTCACCCACGTCCTGCCTTCGGCCTGGAACTCCCTCCAGCTCCGCATGCACAGCTTTAGTAAGGTCACATCTCCTCCAAGAGACCTTCCCTGATTTTCCCTGGCTCCCTCCCCTTTCTACATCTTCTAAGCACTTGGATCTGTGACCTTTGGACATTTGATATGCACCCCACCCCTAACCCCACAGCACGTATGTACATATATTTAAATTATTTATTACAAATAACTTATTTATTCATGTTAATGTCTGTCTCCTCCTCTAGACTGTAAACTCATTACAGGAGGGGATTTTCCCCTTCACATTTTCCTCGGTGGAGTTGGCGGCCTGAATTCCCCGAATCTGAGAGTAGGACGGGTTGGTATTGGAGACTGCCCTAGGCTGATAGATCTGAGGCTTTGCCTTTCAGCCCTGCCATCCACGAGGCAGCTCGTGATTGCCTGGCCCGGGTGTTTCTTAGAGTTTCCATCTCATGCCAAGCTACCCGTTTCTCCTTACGTAGCCTAATGATACCTGCTGCCCTGACATTCCTCTCCGAGTATTTTCCGCTTCCTTCCTTTCACCGTGCCCTTGGTCCTTGCCGATTTGGAGCAGCCTTACCCGTGCATGCCAACTGATTCATGATTTCTTCCATTCACAGGACGATCCAGCTCACTTGGACCGGCTTCCCTTGCCTCAGCTTCTCAAAAGAGACCGTCATCACCGGAGGTGGCTCTAGAAGACTTGGAGCAAATCATTCAAGAGCTCAATGCCAAAGATCAATCATGCCGGACCTTTCCTGCCAGTGTACTGGAGTATCTCTGTGGAGGACCCTACCCACCAAACACGGGGAAGCCGGTCCAATGGGATATTTCTGGTATGATTTCGAGAGAATCAACTGCCACCTCAGGCGTGGATCGGGGTCAGGGCACTTCTGGCCGGAGAGCACCTGAGCTAGTGTGGAGCTCAGGAGCCACTAGGTACATTTGTGCGTGACCATCGGGGCCACGGTCTTTCCCGGCTTGGTGCCACCATGCCTCACCTTCTCCCAGAGCCAGGATCCGTCTGGAGTTTTCGTTACACATCATCATCCGTGAACCTGTCAGGCTGAATTCCTAAAGTGCTTCTCCGAGAACGGGGAGAGAGACTGCAATGAGCTGGTAACTCTGATTCTTTGCCTTTCAGCCCTGCCATCCATGGGTCAGGACATGATTGCCTGGCCTGGGTGTTTCTAAGGTGGTCCCTCTCCATCTTATGCAGTTGCTTGATTTTCCCTACAATCCCGCGCTTAGAAAATTGTTTGGCATCCAGTAAACGCTTAACGAATACCATTATTATTCCAACCTGCTGCTACTCCCTGGTCTGACCATCCTTCTCCCCATCTGGTTTGTTTCCTTCCGTTCACGCTGCCCAGGGACCTTGGATACATGCAGATTCTGGACAGTCTTGCCCGCACATGCCAAATGACTAATGGTTCCTCCAATTCCAGGGCGCTCCAGTTCCCTTGGACCAACTTCTCCCGCCCCAGCTCTGCAACAGATACCGTCCCCACCGGCAGAGGTCCAAGAAGAGTTGGAGCAAATCATTGAAGAGCTCATCGCTAAAGATGAATCCAGCTGGGCCCTCCCTCCTGATGTATTAGATTATCTCTCTGAAGGACCCTATCCGCCATGTAACGTTAGGCAGGCTCAATCAGGTAAATCCAGGTTCGGAGTAATCCACCTCCAAAGCCGCAAGCTGGAGACCGGGCTCAAGTGACCTCTGGCTGGAGAGCGCTTGGGTCCCTCGGGATCTGGGAAGCCGCTGGTCCCTGGGTGCACTACAAGGACAGGATTCCTTGACTGCTGATCTGAGGACGGATGGGTTGGCATGGTGACTGCATTGGTTTGATATATCTGACTCTTTGCCTTTCAGAATTGCCGTCTGCCAGGCCCTGCCTCGAAGCTCTTATGCCAATTCCTCCAGCACCCAATGCAGGCATGGACAGCTACCCCAGCGAGGAGATCCCGGGATCCCGAGATCCCGTTCGTTGCTCCTTCGTTCCAGCTGCGATGAGGACGCCACCCAGGCTGCCAAGCACCGCTGTGTCCAGGTCTCTCCGCTGGCTGCAGGTAAGTCCTCCGCCTTTCTTTTTTCCTCCCTCACATCCTATCGTTCCTGCTTCTTCTCAGAGTCCTATCCTGCCAACCCACTTCTGGCGATAAAGCCGGCCCCTTTCTTCTTGACCTGTCTGCGGGACCTCCAGAATTCCTCTCCGACACTCCCCTCCTATATCCGCTCCTATTGGGAACCTGCCATGTCTTGAATGGGCATGGAGTTCGAGGCGGGGAACACCTGTCTCTCTCCTGCCACCCCGCCTCATTAAGTGTGTTTGTTTATCTTCAGGTGGCAAGAGCCTCGTGACCCCCTCTTCCAAGAAGACTGGCTCCACCCCGTCCATCAGCAGCCCAGTGCCATTCCAGGTGAGTACTTTCTTCATGGGGTTGCCCCTAGGTTTGGCGGATTGGCACAGTAGCTGAAATTCCGGAGGTCACGTGACCCTGCCGGAAAAGAGGGGTTAGGATTATAAGGGGGGGAGGGCTGTAGAGTCCCGCGAGATGCCCATAGCACTTAATAAGAATAACCCTTTTTTTTTAAAGCAGTCGCCGGAACGTCATCTGGGCTACGTTTTCCCGTACCGATACTGGGTACCCGTATCTTTTCCTCCGGAAAGGGTTTTGGGTGAAATCTTGTCAGAGGAACTTTCTGCCCCTTGGTTCTTTCAGTAGCGTCTAAATGTACTTCCGTAGGGGACCTGGTTAGTATTGAAAGAAGAAGCGTTTGCTTTCTCTTTGGTAGTGACAACATCTTCTGCCCTCTCTTCCTACAGGTTCTGCCGGACGGTAAAGCCATCACCGTGAATGAGCTGGAGATGGCCTTCCAGAGATTCTTTGGCTCCCAGTAGTCAGGGCTGGAGGTCCCGACACTGAACTGGATGGATGGCTCCGTCCTGAAGTCAGACCGGGTGACCAATTACAGCCTCTCCTCCCTCGCAGCGCAGGCCAGGGCCAGGTCCAATCCACTGACCGACAGTGAGGACTTCTGCGTCAAGCCTGTGGTCTCCTCTCCCCGACCCATCTCCAGACACAAGCTGCGGTTCCTGCGGATTCCCCGAAGAGCCTCGGTCCGACCGAGGGCTCGTCGCCGCCTGCACTGGGACTCCTGAAGACTCGCTCACGTCCCTCAGTTGCCCCCAGCGGGTGGTCCGGCATAGTTAGGCCTTGGCAGCATTGCAGCATAATACCCTTACCCCCTCCAACGTCACCTCAAATATCTCCTTCTACAGCCCAGCCCGCACACTCCGCTCTTCTGCTGCTAATCTCCTCACTGTGCCTCGTTGTCTCCTGTCTCGCCCTTGGCCCTGGCCCACGTCCTGCTTCTGGCCTGGAATGCCCTCCCTCCTCACATCCGCCAAACTAGCAGGCTTCCTCCCATCCCCACCCCCGCCTTCATAGCCCTACTGGAAGCTCAACTCCTCCAAGAGGTCTTCCAGACTAACCCCCGATTTCCTCTGCTCTGCCTCACCTCCCCAGCGTCCAGGCTCCCTCCGTTCTAGCCCCCAAACTGCACCATGGCACATGTGCTTATATGGTACTATATATCTTTCTATTTACCTTATTAACGATAGTCCATATGTAACCATAATTCTACTCATTTAGGTTGATGTTATTGATACCTGCCTAGTTGCTTTCTTTTGCCGTCTCCCTCCTCCCCGCGCCTCCTCCCCCCGGCCTTCTAGAACCGTAGCACGTTGCCGCGTAGGGATGTTCTGCATTTCCTGCCGAATTGTACTTCCAAGTACTCAGTACGGTATTCTTCACACGGGAAGCGCTCAGTAAATACTATAAATGAATGACTGAACGGTTCCGGACCAAGCCACGGCAACCCACTGGAGGGGCACTTTTCCAGAAAACAGAACAAGTCCGGGCTCATCACCCGGCCGTCCAGCTTGGGGCTGATTTTCCCGGAGTTGTTATTTCTCAAACGTTATTCGTTGGCCCCCCGTTCCAACGAAAAAGGTGGTATTTCATGTTTTATAATTACTCTACTCTTTTCTTCCCCTTTTGCGCAGTGGTCGCATTACATCTGCATGCACAGAATGAATACGCGGGTGTACCGGGGTGAATCATCTAGATTAAATATTTTTTAAAATCATGAGACAGGAAATTGGAACGGGGAGATGAAATCTCAGGGGAACGACCTAGTTCTTAACGACTCGAGTCTGCTCTAAACACCAGGACGCCATGTTTGTGAGGTTTAGAGATTGTTGGTGGCACGTGTCTGGAACTGATGGGTGTGGGGGAGTAGAGACAGACAACGTCATCAGTTCCAGCGAAGCCCCTGGCCCACATGGAGTTCATCGTCCAGGTAGGAAGGAGTCAGTCTTGCTTTCGATTTTCCCTTTCACGCACTTCCCTTCTGTAGGCACTCAGGACCAATCCCCCATGACGATGCCCCCTAGTCTTTCTTACCCCTCGCTTTAGTACCTGGCTTCACACCTCCCTCTTCTCCCGCTTCTGGAAATCCGCTGAGTTCACGCTTCCTCGCATCAGGCTCCGGCCGCCAGGGCGTGGGGCAATTTCCCTGGCTCAAGGAATTTAGCTATTCCTTAGTGTGCTGTAAAGGAACCCGCAACCACACAGTTGTAGTCATCGTCCTACCATCTACTACAATCCTCCTTGCCTTGAGCTAGTATGAAGACTCCGATTATTCTTTACTACCCTTTTCTAATTTAATCCCTTGTTCTTTATTACCCATTTCTTATTTAATCCCTTCTCACTCCTACCGCCAACGAAGGTGAAGTTCTGTGATTCTCGGTCTCCAGCATCTGAAGGATCCTCTAGAATGTTCTTGTAGTTTGGCATCGATCACTCTTTGCACTCTTTGTGACATGACAAGAATGTATCTGACAAGAATGTATCTATCAACTGTGTTGACATGTACACTGTCCTATGCCTCATACAGTGCTCTGCACAGAATATGCGCTCAGTAGATATGATTGATGATGATGATGATGGAGGCCTTGAGTCGACCCTAGCAACATGTGCATTAGAAAGAGAGGGAAACGCCGTTGCCACGACCAGGAGACGGAGACAGCCTCTGATGGAGCGGTCCTTACTCTCTTCAAGCCGGACAATACTAATCGAACTAAGATTATTCACGGTAAACCAGGACAGTGGTGAATCTCAAGGAATCATGGAGGGGATTTGAGATGGAGGGGAAGAGAAAAAGCAGGTATCATTTTCGTTGAACAGGGACTCATTAAGAAGCAAGAGCAAACCATAAGGCAGATAGGTGAGAAGAATACATGAGGAGTAAGAGAAAAGGGAATAGAGAAAGAAAAAAATTAAGAGAAAGAGTGAAAGAAAGAAAGTAAGAAAATAACCCCCCTTTGAAAAGACAGTCCTGTTGCAAACGGAAACGATGATTAATTGCTCATCCGGGAGTGAACGACCCGCGCTCGAGTGTGAACCAGGGTGAGGAAGAGCTTCCCACAGGCCCACGCCCCGCTTTCTCGCTCTCTCTATGTCTCTATAAATATGGCCGCGAGACCCCAGCATTCCATTTGGTGGATTCTTTCGACAGAGTTACCAGCTGCCGAAGTGTCCAGTCGTCGACGGTTTTAGTGACGGACCCAGAGCGGGTAGGTAGGTGGAGCGTAACGTGATTGGGAATGCGGGGGAATGGCAGGACTGGATTTCGGACTAGGAGGGTTCGTCCAGGATCTGGCTGGGGTAATTTCCCAACGGGAGGGTTGAGAGTGAATCTTTAAGGCTGCTGAGCCTCTGATCTAAGGCAGACGCAGAGCTTTTGTCGAGGGCAGACATGTGTGGTCTGGCATTCCCTCCCTTTGCAAACATATCTCTACTAACTGTTCTTCGCTTTCCACCCGTAGGTTCCTGCTTGGAAAACCCCACTCTCTCCCGCCCCCGTGCAGGTCTAATACAGGCAGAGAGAGCCGAGCGGAGGTTGGCTTCAGGATGGCTATGAATGGTGATCAATTCGTAAGCGCTCTTGGCAGTTCCCAGGAAGTTCCGGATTTTGAGTCCATCCTCTTGGATCTGGAGGAATTGCAAAGGACCGAGGCAGAAGAGGAGACAATGCCTCCAACTTTTTCAGGTACGATTTTCAGCACCGAAGGATTCTGACCCCGTGGGCTAAGGGAATGGATACAATACAAGAGGGAACAATGAAGAAGCCTGAGCTGAGCGGAATGAGGAAACCGCCAGCGTGAAGGAAGTCGGGGGATGGGGATCTCGGTGTCCCACGGAAGGCGGTGTAGCCGATCCTGGAAACGAAGGGGGCCTAGAGGAGTGGGACTAGGCCAGGAATTTCCTTTCTATGCAGGGCTTCGGAACAGTGGTACTCCCTCTGATTTGGGGGATCTCCCAGGACTTCTCAGCTTTGAAAAGCAACTTCATCATTCACTGCTTTTTCTCTCTCTTTCCATCACAGAACCCCCCACTTTGCCAAGCTTGTACTCCTGTTTCGAGACGAGGGGCGGCAAGAAGAAGACTCCCAAGGCTGACTTGCACAGAGAGGCAAAGCGAAGGCGGCTAGGCGGAGACGAGGAGGAGCCAGTTGCTACCCCATACCCGGAACCGCTCGGGGAAACTCAGGACCTGTTGGAGTATGTTAAACGGTTTGCACTGTCCCTGGCCGAGGAAGACAGCCCAAGTACAGGTTAGTGCTTCGACTGTTTCGGAGGGGCCAGAGTTTGTCCTATTTCAAACTCTCCTATGCATACCGCAACAGGGGCCATATGGGCAAGACCTTCGAACCCCCAGGTATGTTGCAGGGAAAACGGCCGCTGGGTGTTTCTGAGATGTCCCCTCCTCCATCCCTTGGAGATTTCCTTGTTTATCCTACGTAGCCTGCTGCTACCTGCTACCCTGACCGTCCCCTCTGCCTGGTTCCTCTTTCCTTCAAACTGTCCTTGGAGCTTGCGAATTCGGAGCAGCCTTGCCGTCATATGCCAAATGATTCACACCCTATGGGAGATTCTCGAGTCGCGGAAAAACGCCTCCCAGGACTAGCTATAATCCTGAACCTACCTCCATTCCAGCCATTTCTCTTTTCTGCCATTTGAGCAGACAGCGAGAGGGAAAATTTCTACCTCATTGGAAGACTTTCCAGATCGCATCCCGAGGACATCCAGGGAATGATCAGCATTACACAGACGAGTCCAACCGCACCGTGCACTATCTATCACTCTCCAGAGGGTCAGGCGCCCTCCCGCAGCCAGGCAATCCAAACCCTGAAGCCACAGTTTCTAAGCAAGGACCACATTGACCAGGGCCACAGAGAAGAGAGAAGCGTAGATTGAGGATACAGTCCATTTGGGCATCCATCTCCCAGCACCTGTAGCTGGAAAAAAGTTCCAGCATAAAGGGTTACAGGAGCGGCACGACCAGCCAGAGAACCAAGAAACCGCTGCGGATGTGAGGCAGGGAATGGGGGCGGAGAGGATCAGTTACATTCACACGACGGGGACCAGAGAGCCCAGCACTGAAGATGATCCTTGTGAGAGGGGCTAGGGACCATGCTGCGTTTGTCAGAGAACGAAGTGGTGCTGAAGACAGAAAACAAATTTTAGGATTTGCCCAGCGTCCATACGGTCTGGGCCTGGCCAGGCATTTGGATTCCCCATGTACGGTCCTTCCTGGGAGCATATTGTATGATCACTATTCAGTAACTGTGACTATGCTGAATTCTCTGAGTTCAGAATCAACTGTATTGGGAATTTATTGGACGATGAAGCTGGACTCTCCCATCCTAATTCCTCTCTCTTTTCTCTTTAGATTTACCAGTATTAGGAAGGAAAGAATTCTCTCTACTACTACCCTGGAAACTGGCCTCCAACTTTAAGACTCCACCTTGTCAACCGAACCAACTCTGTCTCTTAACTAGTTGTCTTGACGACATCTTCATTCTTCAACTACACACTTAGACACTCTCTTCCAGGGATTCCTCCCTCAACGCACGGAAATAAACTTCAGTAGTTTTTGGATTTCCATTAATGCGTCTCGTGTGCGCCATTTGAATAGTGATCCATGTTTATATAAGCGAAGAGATCGACGGGGAACAAAAGTAGCAGTAGACCCTGAGAAAATGCATCATTCATTCATTCATTCAATCGAATATATTGAGCGCTTTGTCGTGCAGAGCACTGTACTAAGCGCTTGGGAGGTACAGGTTGGCAACATATAGAGACGGTCCCTAACAAACGGCAGCCTCGCAGTCTAGAAGGGGGAGAAAGACAACAAAATAAAACAGTCAGACCGGAAGACCAATCACTGCCTCTCCTCCCTCGCAGCGCAGGCCAGGGCCAGGTCCAATCCACTGAGCAACAGTGAGGACTTCTGCCTCAAGCCTGTGGTCTAATCTCCCCGCGCCATCTCCAGGAACAGGCTGCTGCTACCGCGGACTCCCCGAAGAGCCTCGGTCCGACCGAGGGCTCGTCGCCGCCTGTGCTGGGACTCCTGAAAACGCGCTCACGTCTACCAGTTGTCCCCAGCGGGTGTTCCGGCCGGTGGGACCTTGAGATTTCAACCTTCACTGTTGGTCTCCGAGGGGCGCGGAGCTAGTCACCACTCAGAGCACTAAGTCCCTATTCGCCCTCAATCCCAACCACCCACCTCCATCCTCTCAGCCTTGGTGTCTTTTGAGACGTGGACCTTATATCCAAAAGACCAGCAATGGTGTTCCTTCCCTTCGTAAAAGGGCACGGCTACGCCCAGCCCCTATACAGAGGGTGGTGGGTGTCACGTACCAGGACCGTACTGGTTGTTCTGCCGGGTAGAGCCCACCATCCCCAACAGTCCTGTGTCCACTTGGCCTTGGGAGATTAGTGAGCATTTTTAGCTGAACCGGAATGAGGGCAAACAGCGTCACCGGCCTGCGACCGTTCCAGGACAAGAGAATCAGGGGAGGGGGAGGGGGGGTGGAGACGTCTAGAGAGTTGCTGGTCAGGTCACGCGCTGCACCGAGATCTCTGCCTGTCAGGGCAGCCATCAGGAAATACAGCAGGAACAGACGTCGAGCCTCCATCCCCTTCCCCTTCTGCATTCAGATGGGAACCCTGATCCCAGCCCCAATTCATCCCCTTCTCCCCAGCCCAGCTGCTTTGGATTCCAGAGATTCTTTGGCTCCCAGCGGTCTGGGCTGGGTCCCGACACTGAACTGGATGGATGGCTCCATCCTGAAGTCAGAACGGGAGAACAATCCCTGCCTCTCTTCCCTCGCAGTGCAGGCCACGGCCAGGTCCAATCCACTGACCGACAGTGAGGACTTCTGCCTCCAGCCTATGGTCTCCTCTCCCCGAACCATCCCCAGCCACAAGCTGTGGCTCCCGCGGATTTCCCGAAGAGCCTCGGTCCGACCGAGGGCTCGTCGCCGCCTGTTCTGGGACTCCTAAAGACTCGCTCACGTCCTTCAGGTGCCCCCAGGGAGTGGTCCGGCCTGGTGAGGCCTTGGGATTTCAACCTTCACTGTTGGTCTCCGAGTGGCGCGGAGCTCGTCGCCACTCAGAGCACTAAATCCTTATTCGCCCTCAATCCCAACCACCTACCCCCACCCTCTCAGTCTTGGGGTCTTTTGAGACGTGGATCCTTATATCCAAAAGACCAGCAATGGTGTTCTTTCCCTTCGTAAAAGGGCACGACTACGCCCAGCTCCTATATAGAGGGTGGTGGGCGTCATGTACGGTAGGGATGCCAGGGGACGTCCCTCCGCTGGGGAGTCGGAGGGCAGCCGAGAGCACTCACAAGGGGAACGAAACCCGATGGAGGTACGTGGGGCACTTTTACAGCATAATTGCCTTGCCCCCTCCCCCCATTCTACCGTACTGGTTGTTCGCCCGGGTAGAGCCCACCATCCCCAACAGTCCTGTGTCCGTTTGGCCTTGCGAGATGAGTAAGAATTTTCAGCTGTACCGGAATGAGGGCAAATAGCGTCACTGGCCTGCGACCGTTACAGGACAAGAGAATCAGGGGAGGGGGAGTGCGGGTGGAGACGTCGTGAGAGTTGCTGGCCAGGTCACGCGCTGCACAGAGATCTCTGCCTTTCAGGGCATCGGTCAGGCAACACAGCAGGAACAGACCTCGAGCCCCCATCCACTTCCCCTCTGCACTCAGATGGGAAACCTGATCCCAGCCCCAATTCAGCCGCTTCTCCCCCGTCCCAGCTGCTTTGAATTCCAACAGTGGGCAGAATTCCACCCTGCCCTCCTCGGGGGCTTGTTTCCTCTCCCTCTCCCCAGAGATCACCCAGCTTGGCGTGGGGATTAGGACCTGACCCCCGGGCTCGTTGGAGTCCTGTGGGAAGCTCGCCCCGGACCCTCTCTTCTCCACAGCTCAGGACCTGGACACCGGCCACGTGGTAACTGAGAGACCAAGATAGAGGACTCCGGCATGGACCCCAGGGGCAGCTTACCCAGGTGGCTATGACTACCGGTTGGGTGACAGTCCTAATGAAAATGCCCAGCAACCAATGGAAGGGCAGGTCCCACCTCAAACTTTTTTGGAAACCATTTGGATCCCTTTCTCCCATTCCTCCTCTCTTTCTGCAGCCTTACATTGATACCTGGGGACTTCCAGATTCTCAGAGAGGTGCCTCACGGCCCTTAAGCTTCCGGATTCCTATCGAATCTCAATTCCGTTGCCCTCACACTCCACCCCACATCACCCACTCACTAAAGGTCACGCGCTCTACAGGAGCCAGGGCTGGAAAAGAGAAGTACTGAAACCATACTAAACCCACGGACGATGCAGAAAGTGCAGAACGACAAGCCGACATTGCACCTTGGATTGCTGAAACGAGAGATCGGACGGCTAGGCTTTCCCTCACTCCCTCTCAGTTCAGCCTCTCTGAGTCTCGACACACCCGTGCCTTTCCCTTCATCTGCGTAACCTGACTGCGTACTTTTCCCTTCTCCAGGAGCCAGGACACAGGACGAAAAGTGTCACAATCACCAACAGCGCCCCAAGAGACTTCATGCCAGGGGACGTCCCCCCGCTGGGGAGTCGGAGGGGAGCCGAGAACACTCACAAGGGGAACGCAACCCGATGGAGGTACGTGGGGCACTCACAGAATAATTGCCTTGCCCCCTCCAACTTCACCTCAAATATCTTCTTCTACAGCCGAGCCCGCACACTCTGGTCCCCTGCTGCTCACCTCCTCACTGTGCCTCGTTATCGCCCGTCTCGCCGTCGGCCCTGGCCCACGTCCTGCTTCTGGTCTGGAATGCCCTCCCTCCTCACATCCGCCAAGCTAGCTCGCTTCCTCGCACCCCCTCCCCTGTCTTCATAGCCCTACTGGAAGCTCATCCCCTTCAAGAGGCCTTCCAGACTAACCCCTCATTTCCTCTACTCTGCCTCACCGCCCCAGCGCCCCGGCTCCCTACGTTCTAGCCCCCAAACTGCACCATAGCACATGTGCATAAATGGTACTATATATCTTTCTATTTACCTTATTAATGATATCCGTATGTAACCATAATTCTATTCATTTAGATTGATGTTATTGATGGCTGCCTAGTTGCTTTTTTTGCCTTCCCCCTCCTTCCCGCGCCTCCTCCCCCCGGCCTTCTAGAAACTTAGCACGTTGGCGCATAGGGATGGTTTGCATTTCTTGCCGAATTGTACTTCCAAGCACTCAGTACAGTATTCTTCACAAGGGAAGCGCTCAATAAATACGATTGAATAAATGAATGACTGAACGGTGCGGGGCCAAGCCACGGCAACCCATTGCAGAGGCACTTTTCCAGAAAACAGAACAAATCCGGGCTCAACACACGGCCGTCCACCTTTGGGCTCATTTTCGCGGAGCTGTCATTTCTCAAACGTTTTTCATTGGCACCCCGCTCCACCGAGCAATGCGGTATTTCCTGTTTTATAATTACTGTGCTCTTTTCTTCCCCTTTGGCGCAATGGTCGTATTGCCTCTCGACGCACAGACTGAATACGCGGGTGTACCGGGGTGGATCATCAAGATTAATGTTTTTAAAAAATCATGAAACAGGGAATTGGAACAGGGAGATGACATCTCAGAGGACCGAGATAGTTCTTATCGACTCGAGTCTTTTCTAAACACCAGGAAGGCATGTTTGTGAGACTTGGAGATAGTTGGTGGCACGTATCTGGAATTGATGGGAGTGCGGGAGCAAAGAGAGACATAGTCATGAGTTCCAGCGAGGCCCCTGGCCCACATGGAGTTCACCGTCCAAGTAGGAAGGAGTCCGTCTTGCTTTCGATTTTCCCTTTCAAGCAATTCCCTCCTGTAGGTGCTCAGGACCAATCCCCCATGACGATTGGTCTCCAGACTAGTCCAGACTCCAGACTAGTCTCTCTGACTCCTCGCTTTAGTACCTGGTTTCACACCTCCCTCTTCTCCCGCTTCTGGAAATCCGCAGAGTTCACGCTTCCTCGCATCAGTCTCCGGCCGCCCAGGGCGTTTGGCGATTTCATGGCAGGCGGGGGAAACGCTGATCCGAGGAATCCGAGGTGACATCGTATTTAAAGGTCGCAGTCTCCCTCGCTCGTCCTTTCCTGGTCCAGACGTCACCTGAGCGGAGGGGATAGGACGCTACCGGCCGACTGCTTCGCCGTTCGCTCGGATCTCGCTCTCTTCCGGCAGCAGGATGCCTGGCCCCGCTAGCCCCCTACCCAGATCTGCACCGAGCGGTGAGAAGGAGGATCGGCCCCTAGGAAGCAGGGAGAGGACAGAACGGGTTCCCCAGACCGAGGGCTCTCCGGGATGGCCTCACTGGACAGCCCCTCTCAAGAGGGCATGAGTTGGCTTTCACAGGGTGGGGTCCTCTCTACTGGGATCCAGAAGAAACGGAAACTGGGATCGGGGCCCTCCCCCGGACTAGAGAGAGATCGGGCCCGTTCGTTGCCCGTTCGTCCCAGCTGCGATGAGGACGCCACCCATGCTGCAAAGCGCCGCTGTGTCCAGGTGTCTCCGCTGGCTGCAGGTAAGTCCTCCGCCTTTCTCTTTTCCTCTCTCACATCCTTTCGTTTCCCGCTACTTCCTAGAGTCTTGTCCTACCAACCCACTCCTTGCCGTGAAGCCGGCCCCTTTCTCCTTGACCTGTCTGCGTGACCTCCAGAATGCCTCTCCGACTCTCCCCTCCTATATCTGCTCCTATTGGGATCCTACCGTGTCTTGAATGTTCATGGAGTTTGAGGTGGGGGACTCCTGTCTCTCTCCTGCCACTCAGCCTCATTAAGTGTGTTTGTTTGCCGTCAGATGGCAAGAGCCTCGTGACCCCCTCTTCCAAGAAGACTGACTCCCTCCCGTCCATCAGAAGCCCAGTGCCATTCCAGGTGAGTACTTTCTCCATGGGGTTGCCCCTCGGTTTTGCGGATTGGCACGGTAGCTGAATTTCCGGAGGTCACGTGACTTCCCCGGAAAGAGGGGTTAGGATTAAAAGGAGGGAGGGCTGTAGAGTCCCGCGAGATGCCCATGGCGCTTCAGAAGAATAATATTTTTTTTAAAGCAGTCGCCGGAACGTCATCTGGGATACGTTTTCCCGTACCGATACTGGGTAACCCTATCTTTTCCTAAGAAAAGGGTTTTGGGTGAAATCTTGTCAGAAGAACTTTCTGCCCCTTGGTTCTTTCAGGAGCGTCTAAAAGAACTTCCGTAGGGGACCTGGCTAGTACTGAAAGAAGAAGCGTTTGCTTTCTCTTTTGTAGTGACAACGTCTTCTGCCCTCTCTTCCTCCAGGTTCTGCCGGACGGTGAAGCCATCACCGTGAGTAAGCTGGAGATGGCCTTCCAGAGATTCTTTGGCTCCCAGCGGTCAGGGCTGGAGGTCTCGACACTGAACTGATTGGATGGCTCCGTCCAGAAGTCAGACCGGGAGACGAATCCCTGCTTCTCCTCCCTCTCAGTGCAGGTAGGGCCAGGTCCAAGCCACTGACCGACAGTGAGGACTTCCGCCTCATGCCTATAGGAGATATAGCTTCAGGATCTGGTGAGAGACTCAATATGTGGGTTGATTGAGGCAGCAGAGCAAAGGCTCTTGCCAACGCTATGGAGTTGTCATACAGAGAGAGTGATAGCGTTATCGACAGTGGCAGGAAGGACAGGCAGACAGGAGAGAGCTGGTTTTGAGTGGGAAGGGGAGGTGTTCTGTTTTGGACATGATCAGTGTCAGCAAGGATGGAGAAGTTGTTTTGGGGCAGAGCAGAAGTTTGAACTAACGCATTTGAGGGAGAGGTTGATATGCCACTTGCGTCTAGACAGGGGGTTGAATTGTGATAGATGGTGCCATTGATTAAAGACTAGTTTTCGGGAACTAGGTTCCGTTTTGATGAGTCTTTTCTCCGGTACGGCCCCCTAGATTTCGACCCCGCGCAGGTGCTGAGAATCATGCTAAACATGGCAACTAGGTTCTGACTGCTGTTTGGATTCCCTCTCAATAGGGCAGCCCACGGCATCCATACTGTAGCACTCAGGCGACACATCTCTGGGTGGAAATCCTAGTAGGGGTAGGGGTGTTACTTTCCCGGCAGTAGGAGGTGATTCCTTGAATCGCATTACAGCCCTGGTTTCCTGTGGGTGTTCTTGGCTCGGATGTTCTCTTCCCATTTACCGGGAACGTGGATCTGCACGCCACCTGCTACTACTGGCTAGTTTCTTTCTGCTGAGCGCGGTAGACCCTCTTCCCGACACGCTGTACTGCTCATATTCCTAAGGTGTACAGCACAAGGAAATACAGAATTCATCAGAGTTGGCAGGCACGTTCCCTACCGACTATGAGTTTGGTGTCAAGAGAAGCAGAGTGGCTCAGTGGAAAGAGATGGGCTTTGGAGTCAGAGGTCGTGGGTTCAAATCTCGACTCTGCCGCCAATTGTCAGCTGTGTGACTTTGGGCAAGTCACCTAACTTCTCTGGGCCTCAGTTACCTCATTTTGGCTCAGTGGAAAGAGTACGGGCTTTGTAGTCAGAGGTCAGGGGTTAGAATCCCTGCTCCACCAATTGTCAGCCGTGTGACTTTGGGCAAGTCACTTAACTTCTCTGGGCCTCGGTTACCTCAACTGTAAAATAGGGATTAAAACTGTAAGCCCCCGGTGGGACAACGTGGTTACCTTGTAACCTCCCCGGAGCTTAGAACAATATTTTGCACATAGTAAGCTCTTAACAAATACCATTATTATTATTATTATTATTATTATTATTATTATTATTATGCACGAGCCGCAGAGAGCTGCCGGCAGAAATCTAGATATTACGTTGATCTTGCCCACTTCAAGTTTATCCTTCGATGCTTTAACTCTGCCCTCTCCTCTGCCCAGCAAAATTATTTCTCCATTCTTATTGACACCCAATCCTATCCCTTTCCTTCACACGTTATCAAAACACTCGACTCCTCCCTTCCTCCCTCCCTAACAGCCATCTTCAACTGTTTGCTCTACAATGACTTATTCCCCACTGCTTACCATCGTGCCCATGTTTCCCCTTCCTACAAATAATTAAAATAAACAACCTTGCCTTGACCTCCCGGCCTCCCTCCAGCTATCACCCCATCTCCCTCCTACCATTTCTCTCCAAACCCCTTGAGCTAGTTGTCTACATCCTCTATCTCCGTTTGAAGAGTTGAAATACCTCAGGGAGGAAAGTCTCAGAAAGAGAAGGTTGGCGGGATGGGGGTGCGGGGTGCAATTGCAAGGCCCTGACCATCATGCTTCCACACTTTCCCACTTTTTGCCTTTTATAAGGGTTGGAAGTCTGATCTTCTGGTCTTTCACCTAGAGCTTCCTCCACTCACTACGAGTTTCCTTTGCTACCCAGGGCGGTGAATCAGCTCTAATAGGGCAACCTATTGCCTATTGAACATGCTCTCCTCTCGTTTATTTCTGTTTTCTTTCGAACATGCTCTCCTCTCTTTATTTGTTTCTGCTTTCTTTCTTTAATCAATAGAAGTTCTTTCGGGGTTTACCTTCCTGGGCATTCACAGTCTTTTCCCCTCTCCCCCTGCTGCACATGCTCGTGAATTTGAAGTGTGCCATAGGAAAAGAGCATTGGATTAATCCCAGGAAGCTGTACACAGTATCCAGTTTTCTCTGCCAATGTCATTTGCCCTTCGACTATTCCTTCGTGTTCTGCCACAGATATACCTGCCACCAAGGGAGATATAGCCATACTGTAGCATTGATCCCACTGGAACCTTCCACAGTACAAGTCTTAGCCTGTGATGAAGACTTCAATATTCCTTTATTTCCCCTTTCTTTTCCAATTCCTTGCTTGTCTCTCCTACCGACGATGAAGACAATCCATAAGTTCAACCGTATGTTGATACAAAACTCAGGTGACAAGATGTCACAAAAGTGACTTACCTTTTTTTCTTCAGCCTGAGAAGACAGAGTAAGGCTGTTTGTGGAGTCTGAGGTTGCTGAATATCAATATAGGCCACGATGGCCCTGGTTGAGACAGAGTCAGCAAACGACTGACGTTTCCGTTGTTTCCCTGATATCTGATCAGAACACTCCAGAAAGGGTCACAGACAGACATAATGGTAAATGCCTGTAGGAGTTGAATCTTTGTAGCAAGGACATTATTTCAAAATGACTGCATTTCCATTTTTAAATGCTGTTTTGCTGATTATAGCATCCTGGTTTCTAAACAGATCATCTCTCCTGACTTCCAATACCCTTCTGAATTTAATTATTTTGTTTATCCCTTTACTTTTCAATTACTTAGCCACTAAGAAATTTGAATAAACTTTTATGAAGCTGGATGTCTTTACAATTCAGTCAATTGCATTTACTGGGAATTTATTGTGTACCTAGCTGGACTAGATGCTAGGCAGAGAACAATAAAAAGAAATGAATTACCACATCTCTATCTTCATTCATGTATTCATTCATTTGTAATTGTTGAGCATTTATTACATGCAGAACACTGTACTAAATGCTTGGGAGAGTACAATATAACAATAAACAGATATATTCCCTGGCGCCACAGGTTTACAATCTGGCTTTCAGTCTCATGAGGGGATCCAAGTTGTTTTTACATTTTTTCCGCCTATCTAATGATTTGATTAATCAATCAGTGCTATGTATTGAGTACTTAATTTATGCAGAGCTCTGTACTAAGTGCTTTTGAGAGTATGATACATTAGAGTTGGTCGACACGTTCCCTGTCCACCAGGAACTTAATCTATTTGACTTCCTTATTCATTCATTCAATCATATTTATTGAGTGCTTACTGTGTGCAGAGCAGTATAATAGGCACGTGGGGCAACATATAGAGACGGCCCCTACCCAACAATGGGCTCACAGTCTATAAGAGGGAAGACAGCCACACAAAAAAAGAAACAAATAGATAGGTGTAGATATATTATAAAATATATTAATAAAATAAATATAGTAAATATGTATACATAAAATACGTAGAGTAATAAATATGTATAAATATATACAAGTGCTGTGGAAAGGGGGAGGGGGAAGAGCAGAGGGAGGGGGGGAATTGTCTCTTTCCCTATAAACAGCATAAACATCTGTAATGCTACCATCCATCTCAGATTAAAGGAAGAGGTCAGAGCTGGAAATGGAGATTTGGGAATCATCTGCATAGTGATAGGAATTGAAGTTGTGGGAAAGAGGAAGTTATCCAAGGGAGTGGGGTAGATGAACAATAGAAGGGAACTCTGAGAACTGAGCCTTGAACGACCCCCTCTATGAGAAGAAGGGAGTCAGAGGAGGCCAGATTGAAAAAGAGACTGAGAAGGAGCAGCCAGAAAAATGGAAGGAGAACTAAGGGAGGACAGTGTCATTATACTTAAGTGCCGTAGGACTGAGAGAGGGTTGAATAAAGGGAGCAAATCCAAGTGCAAGGGCAATGCAGAACGGCATGGAAAAAGAGGAAATGAGTTCTTAATCAGGGTAAGGCTTCCTGGAAGAGATGTGCCTTCAATAAAGCTTTGAATGTGGGGAAAGGAATTTGTCTGATATGGAGAGGAAGGGTATTCCAGGAAAGAGGAAGGGTGTGAGTGAGAGGTCGGCGGTGAGATAGATGAGATTGAGGTACAGCCAGAAGGCTGGTGTTAGAAAATCGGAGTGTGTGGGCTGGGTTGTAGTAGGAGAGCAGTGAGATAAGGTAGCAGGGTGCAAGTTTGAGAAGCAGCGTGGCTCAGTGGGAAGAGCATGGGCTTGGGAGTCAGAGGTCATGGGTTCTAATCCCGGCTCCACCGTTTGTCAGCTGTGTGACTTTGGGCAAGTCTCCTAACTTCTCTGTGCCTCAGTTCCCTCATCTGTAAAATGGGGATTAAAACTATGAGCCCTCCGTGGGACAACCTGATCACCTTGTAACCTTCCCAGCGCTTAGAACAGTGCTTTGCACATAGTAAGTGCTTAATAAATGCCATTATTATTATTATTAAAGTGACTGAGTGCTTTCGAGTCGATGATAAGGAGTTTCTGTTTGAAGCAGAGTGAATGGGAAATCGCGGGAGTTTCTTGAGAAATAAGGAAATATGGACTGACATTTCTGCCGGAAAATGAGCAAACTAAAGAATGGACTGGGGTGGGAAGAGACAGGAGGCAGGGAGGTCAGCAAGGAGACTCATTCAGTCAATCAATAATACTAAGAGCTTGGAAGAGCATAAGCAAGAGAGGCAGCGTGGCGCAGTGGATAGAGCATGGGCCTGGGAGTGAGGATGTCATGGGTTCTAGTCCCAGCTCTCACCTGTCTGTTGTGTGACCTTGGGCAAGTCACTTAACTTCTCTGTGCCTCGGTTACCTCATCTGGAAAATGGGGATTGAGGCTGTGAGCCTTATGTGGGACAGGGACTGTGTCCAACCCGATTTGCTTGTATTCCCTCCAGCACTTTGTACAGTGCTTACATATAGTAAACACTTAACAAATACCATTATCATTATTATGATGATGATGATGATGATGATACAACAGTCATAGAAACCTTTCCTGCCCACAACAAACTCACAGGCTAGAGGAGAAGACAGACACTGATACAAACAAATAAATTATGGATCTATACTTAAGTGCTGTGGGGTTGACGATGAGGAGAATAGCACTGCAAATCCAAATTTGAGGGTGATGAAAAAGGGGACAGGAGAAGAGGAAATCAAGGTTCAGTCAGGAAAGGCCTCTTGGAGGGGATGGGATTTAGAAATCCTATTCCTACTTCCCCGTGAGGCAGAATCTTTCCAAATTTTTCAGCTTCCCATACATAAATTAATGATGACATTTATTAAGTGCTTACCAAGTGCAAAGCACTGTTCTAAGCGCTGGGGAGGTTACAAGGTGATCAGGTTGTCCCACGGGGGGCTCACAGTCTTAATTCCCATTTTAAAGATGAGGTAACTGAGGCACTAAGTGCCTTGCCCAAAGTCACAGAGCTGACAATTGGCAGAGCTGGGATTTGAACCCATGACCTATGACCCCAAAGCCCGGGCTCTTTCCACTGAGCCATGCTGCTTCTCTAATTACACAGTCACTTCTGTTTATGAGATGGTAGATGGGGTTTACTTAACAAAATATTTTAACATAGCACCTTGAGTTACTTGTTATGAATTATTGATCTGTGCCCTAAGGAGCCCTTAGCATTTAGCATAGAAGGTACCAAGAAGAGAATAGTGCATTGGAGGAAGATAACTTTTAGTCAAGTGAGGAGATATCTACCCAACCATGATCTACAGCTAACTAAATGACCCCCTCATTTATGTAACATAATTACCCACTAACCTATCCTAGTGTAATGAGCGTGGGCCAGACAATCACAGGACATGAGTACTAATCCTGGCTCTGCCACTTTTCTGCTGTGGGGCTGTGGGAGAGTCACTTAACCTCTCAGTTACAGATGAGGTAACTGAGGCGCAGAGACGTGAAGTGACTTGCCCAAGTCACAGATGAACACAAGCAAATGTTTGTTATTTATCAGAGAAAGCTCTGTGAGAAGACTGACAGTGTTCCAGAAATTCATTGTCTATGATCTGGTCGTGCCATTTCCCATTGAGTCTGGTCCTACGTGAAGGTGATGGAAAGGGTCCGGGAGTCGGACGTGCCATCTATTGGTTGCTTCACTAGGGTGCACTGTGCCAGACAGAGAGGTGATTCTGATCATGTAGTTCACCTCTGGGCCTTTCCAGATTGCAGTTACCTCTCTCCAACCTTCCCAGAGACGCAATGGGAAAGCATGTAGCTTCTCTAGGGAGCCTTGTTGGAAAGAGGAGATTCTCTTTTTCAAAGTGTTCTTATTCTCCGGTCACTGGATATCATTAGGAATGGACTCACGGCTGAGAAGGTCAGGGAAAAAGCCACATGGCTATTCATCAGCCATGGAGAATTGTCTTTCCTGTTTAGCAAAACACTGAACATGATGGTCCGTCGTCCATACAACAGGATGTACAACCCACTTGGCTGCCCTGACCTCGGGCATCACTTTCGGGGGACGTCTAGGCCCGTGGAGGTGGCGGACCTGCCAATGGATTCTGTGCAAGATGGACACCGTGAAGCAACTGGCCACGCTAATGAAGCCCATGAACAACATATCCCAGGCACTGACCACAACTGCATTTATCAAGTTGGTTGCCGCACTGACAGGGACCTCTGTGCAATATTTAAAATCCATCATGATTCTTACATTGGAGCCATTCCAGTGACCTCTCATGTTCATCACTCAACAAAATCAAAGAGGAGATTGAAGATCCAGAGGAAGAGGCAGGAGAAAAGGACGTAGTTGGGTAACTTAGCCTTAAGTCTATCCCATCGGTGGGTTCTTGGGCTAATGGTGACAGCCCGATAGACCCTCAGGAGTCACGTGTTCCTGATGGACAGTTCGCGGGCCACTCGGTAGAAGTACATGACCATTTTGCATCCCATGTCATCTAGGAAATTTCCCAGGTTCCAAATTTCCAGAGGATTTAATACTCCCCCAGTGAGAAGGACGATGGTGTTGGCCAAGGTCAGGTGAACAAAGATGAAGTCAGAGGAGCTCAGTGGGTTGTTGGCACAGATAATGTGGATATAAAACAGGAAGAGGAATCCATTTGCTGAAAACCCATTGCCAACCTGTGTTAGAATTACAATCCCAAAGGTGATGTCCATTTGCCAAAATTTTCAGATGGAATTAGAGAAGACCTCCTGCGGGGCTTCCTGAGGAAGAGGCTCAGTCTGGGAAGGCCTCCTGGAGGAGGTGAGCTCTCAGTTGGGCCTTGAAGGGAGGAAGAGAGCTAGCTTGGCGGATGGGAAGAGGGAGGGCATTCCAGGCCCGGGGGATGACGTGGGCTGGAGGTCAATGGCGGAACAGGCGAGAACGAGGTACGGTGAGGAGATTAGCGGCAGAGGAGTGGAGGGTGCGGGGTGGGCTGTAGAAGGAGAGAAGGGAGGTGAGGTAGGAGGGGGCGAGTTGATGGAGAGCCTTGAAGCCCAGGGTGAGGAGTTTCTGCCTGATGCACAGATTGATTGGTAGCCACTGGAGATTTTTGAGGAGGGGAGTAACATGCCCAGAGCGTTTCTGGACAAAGACAATCCGGGCAGCAGCATGAAGTATGGATTAAAGTGGGGAGAGACACGAGGATGGGAGATCAGAGAGAAGGCTGATGCAGTAGTCCAGAAGGGATAGGATGAGAGCTTGAACGAGCAGGGTAGCGGTTTGGATGGAGAGGAAAGGGCGGATCTTGGCAGTGTTGTGGAGCTGAGACCGGCAGGTTTTGGTGACGGCTTGGTTGTGAGGGGTGAACGAGAGAGCGGAATCGAGGATGACACCAAGGTTGCGGGCTTGTGAGACGGGAAGGATGGTAGTGCCATCAACAGAGATGGGAAAGTCAGGGAGAGGGCAGGGTTTGGGAGGGAAGACAAGGAGTTCAGTCTTCGACATGTTGAGTTTTAGGTGGCGGGCAGACATCCAGATGGAGATGTCCTGTAGGCAGGAGGAGATGCGAGGCTGGAGAGAGGGGGAGAGAGCAGGGGCAGAGATGTAGATCTGGGTGTCATCAGCGTAAAGATGATAGTTGAATCCGTGGGAGCGAATGAGGTCACCAAGGGAGTGCGTGTAGATCGAGAACAGAAGGGGACCAAGCACTGAACCTTGGGGAACCCCCACAGTAAGGGGATGGGAGGGGGAGGGGGAGCCTACAAAAGAGACTGAGAATGAACGACCGGAGAGATCAATTCTCAATTGATTGAGCGTGAAAATGCAAAGTAGGTGATAGTTTTGCCTGTTGGATGGTACTTCAAATACTGTGTCAGAGATTCTACTGTGTTAACTATGTAGATTATGCTAACTTGGCAAAGGGATATACAAACAAGTTGAATTAAAACGTTCACCTTTATATCCGGCCAGTATAAAGGTGATGACCTGAGAAAAGATATGTGTCTTATTATGTTCACTGTGGAACTATGTGTAACGAAAAAAAAGGAATGGAAAGAAAACTTATATGTTCCTTTCCTTCATAATTTTGAAAAAATGGGTCAATGGAACTTTAGTGTAAAGAAACATTGTTCTGGGTTACAAACCGTGGTATTACTAAGATTGAAAGGGGAAAATTTGGAATAATTGATTTAGGATTATTCTGATTATTGCAGTGATTGTTATTCATTATTATTATTATTACAGAGATTGGCACAAAGTAAGTGCCTGAAAAATAGCTCATTTATTATTATTATTTGTTCCCCTTATCTGAAGAGTGTGGGTCTTCAAAGCCAAACCAATTCATCCTGTTTGCCTCACCACCCTGCCACTCACACCAGCTCCCATATTTCTCTGGTGATTCTCCCCCTCAGAAACCTTTGGCCTTAGTAACACTGGCCCCAACAGCTGGCAACAACTCCAGCCTCAAGTCAGGTTCACAAGAACCTGGTACAGTGCTCTGCACACAGGAAGTATTCAATAAACACCATGGATTGATTGTACATCCAATCGTTGATTTTTACTGCCCTAGTTCTAAAGATGTTTATGTCTCTCTTGTCGATTAGAGTGTAAGATCTTTATGGACAGAGAGCGTGTTCATTCAATCATTTATTTAATGGTATTATTGAACACTTACCATGCACAGAGCACTATACTCTGTGATTGGGGGAGTACAATATAACAAAATTGGGGAACACATTCCCTCCCCACCATGAGTTTATGGTCCATATGTGTGCAATGTAGAGAATGATCTTTTCACTTTTGCTATGAAACAGCAAACAAATGTGAGCAGGACCCTCGAAGACTATCCAGAATAGGTCAGATAACTAGAGATAAATAATTTTACTATTTGTTAAGCACTGTTTTAAGCCCTGGGGAAGAACCATGGTAATCATAGTAGACACAGTCCCTGCTCCCCATGGGGCTTACAGACTAATAGGAGGGAGAACAGGCATTGAATTCCCACTTTTGCAGATGAGCATACTGTGGCACAGAGAAGTGAAGTGACTTGCTTAAGATTATACAGCAGGCATATGGATTAGAACCCAAGCCCTCTGTCCCCCCGGCCCATACTCTTTCCATTAAGCCATGCTGCACCTCCAAACTACTAGAGTTCCTAGGAAACTCGTGGAGAGTCTTGTAGCACAAGGGGTCTTCCCTGGAACAAACAGTTCTGAGCAGGTCTGTTAGGGTCCTGAACAAAGAAAGCAATTAGCATTGAGCTGCAACTTTAGGCTCTTTCAGGGGGACCCAGTGACTACATATTCACTCATTCTCCTCCTGCAGCTCAGGAGGGTGAAGCAACTTCACCTCTGTTTTCTACCATATTTGTCATTCAAATTTACCTAACACGTAGTTCAGCATTGAGAAGCAGCATGGACTAGTAGGTCCTGGGAGTCAGAGAACCTGGATTCTAATCCCAGCTCCATCACTTGGCTGCTGTGTCACCTTGGACATGTCATTTAGCTTCTTTGTGCCTCAGCTCCCTCACCTGCAAAATGGAGACTCAATACCTGCTCTCCCTCCTACTAAGGCTGTGAGCCCCATGTGGGACAGAGACTGTGTCCAACCAGATTAACTTGTATCTACCCTAGGATTTAGCACAATGCTTGACAGATAGTAAGTGCTTAATACAATTAAAAATGCTTAACCAGACATCAGCCTTGAAGATCCTTTTGTATAGCAAGTCTCCCTACCTATGCGGACTAGTCAAAGAAGAGTAGGCCTTCCCCCCTGCCCTCCGCTCCAGAATTGCTCAGTACATAAGAATAATAATAATAAAAATTAGGGTTTTTGTTAAGTGTTTACTGAGTGTCAAGCATTTAGATAAATGTTAATCAGGTCAAACAGTCCCTGTTCCACCTGGGTTCATAGTCTAAGAAGGGAAAAGGACACGCACTGAATCCCTATTATACAGATGAGGAAACTGAGGCACAGAGAATTTGAATGACTTGTCCAAGATCAAACAGCAGATAAATGGTAGAGTTGGGATTAGAACAAAGGTCTTCTGACACCTAGGTTTAGACATTTCACCAGACTGTGCCTCTTCCACTTCTCCACAGTGTAGGATAGAGCCCAGGAAGTCCACATTCCTATTGTTCCCCAAAGCCTCTTGTTGTTACATCTGGTGGAAGTGATGTGGCTTAGTGGAAAGACCATGGGCCTGGAATTCAGATGATCTGGGTTCTAATCCCAGCTCCACCACCTATCTGCTTTATGACCTTGGGAAGTCACCTCACTTCACTGTGTTTCAGTTGCCTCATCTGTAAAATGGGGATTAATACTGCGCACCCATGTTGTACCCAGTGCTTAGTACAGTGCCTGGAACGGCGTAAGTGCTCATCAAAGAGTTCTGCACCTAAAAGATCTCAATAAATACCACTGAAAGAGAGATTGATGGAATACCATAAAAACCCCAACCCCGAAAAACAACAACAATAACCCAGAGACATAAATCTGGGCTGTATAGGCAATCATCTATTTCAGTGATGGCTCTTCTTATGGACTCATGTGTTCCTCAATCAATCAATCAATCAATCAATCGTATTTATTGAGCGCTTACTGTGTGCAGAGCACTGTACTAAGCGCTTGGGAAGTACAAGTTGGCAAAATATAGAGACGGTCCCTACCCAACAGTGGGCTCACAGTCTAGAAGGGAGAGACAGAGAACAAAACAAAACATATTAACAAAATAATATAAATAGAACAGATATGTACAAGTAAAATAAATAAATGAATAGAGTAATAAATACGTACAAACATATATACATATATACAGGTGCTGTGGGGAAGGGAAGGAGGTAAGGCGGGGTAGAGAGGGGGAGGAGGTGGGTAGGAAGGAGGGGGCTCAGTCTGGGAAGGCTTTCTGGAGGAGGTGAGCTCTCAGTAGGGCCTGGAAGGGAGGAAGAGTGCTAGCTTGGCGGATGTTGGGAGGGAGAGCATTCCAGGACAGGGGGATGAAGTGGGCTGGGGGTCGATGGAGGGACAAGCGAGAACGAAGCACGGTGAGGATATTAGCGGCAGAGGAGCAGAGGGTGCCGGCTGGGCTGGAGAAGTATAGAAGGGAAGTGAGGTAGGAGGGGGCGAGGTGATGGACAGCCTTGAAGACGAGGATGAGGAGTTTCTGCCAGATGCGCAGGTTGATTGGTAGCCACTGGAGATTTTTGAGGAGGAGAGTAACATTCCCAGAGCGTTTCTGGACAAAGACAATCCGGGCAGCGGCATGAAGTATGGATTGAAGTGGGGAGAGACAAGAGGATGGGAGATCGGAGAGAAGGCTGATACAGTGGTCCAGACGGGATAGGATGAGAGCTTGAACGAGCAGGATAGCGGTTGGGATGGAGAGGAAAGGGAGGATTTTGGCAATGTTGCGGAGCTGAGACCGGCAGGTTTTGGTGACGGCTTGGATGTGAGGGGTGGATGAGAGCGCGGAGTCGAGGATGACACCAAGGTTGCGGGCTTGTGAGACAGGAAGGATGGTAGTGCCGTCAACAGTGATGGGAAAGTCAGGGAGAGGGCAGGGTTTGGGAGGAAAAACAAGCAGTTCAGTCTTGGACATGTTGAGTTTTAGGTGGCGGGCATTATCATCATCATCAATCGTATTTATTGAGCGCTTACTGTGTGCAGAGCACTGTACAAAGCGCTTGGGAAGTACAAATTGGCATCACATAGAGACAGTTCCTACCCAACATTGGGCTCACAGTCTAAAAGTGGGAGACAGAGAACAAAACCAAACATACTAACAAAATAAAATAAATAGAATAGATCTGTACAAGTAAACTAAATAAATAGAGTAATAAATATGTACAAACATATATACATATATACAGGTGCTGTGGGGGAGGGAAGGAGGTGAGATGGGGGATGGAGGGGGGACGAGGGGGAGAGGAAGGAAGGGGATCAGTCGGGGAAGGCCTCCTGGAGGAGGTGAGCTCTCAGTAGGGCCTTGAAGGGAGGAGGAGAGCTAGCTTGGCAGATGGGCAGAGGGAGGGCATTCCAGGCCCGGGGGATGACGTGGGCCGGGGGTCGATGGTGGGACAGGCGAGAACGAGGTACGGTGAGGAGATTAGCGGCAGAGGAGCGGAGGGTGCGGGGTGGGCTCTAGAAGGAGAGAAGGGAGGTGAGGTAGGAGGGGGCGAGGTGATGGAGAGCCTTGAAGCCCAGGGTGAGTAGTTTCTGTCTGATGCGCATATTGATTGGTAGCCCCTGGAGATTTTTGAGGACGGGACTAACATGCCCAGAGCATTTCTGGACAAAGACAATCCGGGCAGCAGCATGAAGTATGGATTGAAGTGGGGAGAGACAAGAGGATGGGAGATCAGAGAGAAGGCTGATGCAGCAGTCCAGACGGGATAGGATTAGATCTTGAACGAGAAGGGTAGCGGTTTGGATGGAGAGGAAAGGGCGGATCTTGGCAATGTTGCGGAGCTGAGACCGGCAGGTTTTGGTGACGGCTTGGTTGTGAGGGGTGAATGAGAGAGCGGAGTCGAGGATGACACCAAGGTTGCGGGCTTGTGAGACGGGAAGGATGGTAGTGCCGTCAACAGAGATAGAAAAGTCAGGGAGAGGGCAGGGTTTGGGAGGGAAGACAAGGAGTTCAGTCTTGGAAATGTTGAGTTTTAGGTGGCGGGCAGACATCCAGATGGAGATGTCCTGTAGGCCGGAGGAGATGCGAGCCTGGAGGGAGGGGGAGAGAGCAGGGGCAGAGATGTAGATTTGGGTGTCATCAGCATAGAGATGAGAGTTGAAGCCGTGGGAGCGAATGAGGTCACCAAGGGAGTGAGTGTAGAGAACAGAAGGGGACCGAGAATTGACCCTTGGGGAACTCCCCCAGTAAGGGGATGGGAAGGGGAGGAGGAGTGTGCAAAAGAGTCTGAGAATGAACGACCGAAGAGATAAGAGGAGAACCAGGAGAGGACGGAGTCTGTGAAGCCAAGGTTGGATAGCATGTTGAGGAGAAGGGGGTTGTCCACAGTGTCGAAGGCAACTGAGAGGTCGACGAGGATTAGGATAGAGTATATGCCGTTGGAGTTGGCACGCGGGAGGTCATTGGTGACCTTTGAGAGGGCAGGTTCCGTGGAATGTAGGGGACGGAAGCCAGACTGGAGGGGGTCGAGGAGAGTTGGTGTTGAGGAATTCAAGGCAGCGCGTGTAGACAACTCGTTCAAGGAGTTTGACAGGTCCCTAGACCTTCATCCTTGGATCTGAAATACTTTCTGAGCCACCGCATAACCAAACGAATGATTGGGAAATTTCTTATTTTGCTTCCACCTGTCCGCACATTATTGTGTCCCAACAGGATAAAGGAAGTGGTAAACTTGCCTGACAGCAAATGCTGACATCTACAGCTCTAGGAAACCAGTAGCAATGATGAATCTGAGTCTTTTCTTAACCCCCATGTAGGAAAGGCAGTCAGAGAACAGAGGACGTAATTAGATAAGGCGTCATGGAGGATGACGAGACATTAATAAGGCTGACATTAATAGCTCCTGCAGGGCTATTTTGGGAGAGAGTGAGTTCAGGTGAGACTGAAAGAGAGAGAGAGAAAGGGAGAGAGCATGAGGGAGAGTGTCCTACAATGTCATTGACACCTGAAGACATACATGTACCCCTTCAATTCGACTGACAGTTAAAAAAAGAAATGTCTTTCTTTCGACATTGGATGCTCATCCCCCCCCCCGCCAGCTCCACAGCAGTTATGTACATATCTTTAAGCTGCATATTGTAAATTATCCATTTAGTCAGTGTCCCCCTCTGGACTTTCAACTCGTTTCGGGTTGTGAACCTGTCTGTTAATTCTGTTATATTGTACTCTCCTAAATGCTTAGTACAGTGTTCTGAAAATAGTAAGCACTCAATCAGTACCATTGATTGATTGAATGATTCTTAATGCTTCTGAAGTAATTCCATCATTGTTCCCCAATTCTGCCAAGAAGAGGCGGAAAACACTAGTTTCGACTCAGCAGTCAAGGCAGCTTTGTTATAGGATTTCTTCATTCTGGGAGCCTTCTGACTATTCAAGAGGTATTGCTTCCACTATGCAAGCAGTGTCCCTTAGTGGAAAGAACATGGGCCTAGGAGTCAGAGGACCTCGGTTCTGAACCCAGCTCCACCACTTGCCTGCTGCATGACTTTGAGTAAGTCGCTTCACTTCTCTTTCTAGACTGTGAGTCCACTGTTGGGTAGGGACTGTCTCTGTATGTTGCCAACTTGTACTTCCCAAGCGCTTAGTACAGTGCTGTGCACACAGTAAGCGATCATAAGTACGCCTGATTGATTCTCTGTGCCTCAGTTACCTCATCGGTAAAATGGGGATTGAGACTGGGAGCCCCACGTGGGGTAGGGACTGCGTCTAACCTCATTAACCTGCTCCACCCCAGTGCTTAGAACACTGCCTGGTACACAGGAAGCATTTAACAAATGTCACGATCGCTATCATTATGATTTTTATGTGTGTCTCGGTTCCTTCCACTGCAAAATTTGGATTCAATACCTGTTCTCCCTCCTACCTAAACTCATGTGGGATCTAATTATCTGGTGTGAACAGTAAATCTGGCATGTCCTCCCATATATACAGGGAAATGATATGGCATCATGGGAGATGGCTACCATTCATTATAAGATCAATATATCAGCCATCATGGAAAGAACCCGGGCTTCGGAGTCAGATGTCGTGGGTTCGAATCCCAGCTCCACCACTTAGCTGCTGTGTGACTTTGGGTAAGTCACTTAACTTCTCTGTGCTTCAGTTCCCTCATCTGTAAAATTGGGAATAAAACTGTGAGCCCCATGTGGGACAATCTTTTTACCCTGTATCTACTCCAGTGCTTAGAACTGTGCTTGGCACAGAGTAAGCGCTTAACAAATACTAACATGAATTAATTAACTCCTCCTCCAATGCGGCATCCACAGTGAATGAGAAAGGTATTGTTGGCCACACAAATTTGTCAGGCTCATGTTAAAATGAATATCCATTTGGCAAATGTAACCATCTAACAACACAAAGTTGTACACCCGTGGAATAATGTATTGGGGCAACAGTGGTTAAGTGTATCTCGATATGGGTTCTAATCCTGCCTCTGCTACTTCTCTGCTCTTTCTTCCCCTCCCTGACTCCAAACCGCGGCCTGGGTTGAGCTCTACTGAGGGAAGTGGGGGGGGGGGGAGATTCAGGCTGCCTTGGCCCCCCGGCACAAAAAGGGGGCTCCTCCGCCCACCAAGGCCACATGGCTCTAAATTGGCAGATCGGGCCACAAGCCAGAGATCAACGGTCCGTTGAAGGCGAGATTAAGAACGAAAAACAGAGACCACTGAACAACGAGGGATGCCAACTTCCTGCTCAACCACCCATGAAAGGTCCCACAATCTGACGGACAGCACGTGCAAAGGGAAGGATGTGTTAAATCCTGCCCGTGTAAGCCACCCGCGCTCAGTATGTAGACCGCTCAGCCGCCTTGACTAAGATCTCTGTGCCTAGGCAAGCTGTCTTGTGCTGAACTCTCCCAGGAGGAAATGGGATTAAAGGTGACTGACTTGGAGCAAGCTGTGGTGTTTGTCTTCTCTATGCTCCACCTCACCGAAAGGGGTAGCAAACAGTAGCAGATATACTAATAATAGAAGCAGTAGTAACCATAGTAGTAGTTGTAATAGTAGTAGTAGTAGTAGCTCAGCCTAGTGGACATTACAGAGAACTGGGAGTCAGGAGACCGGAGTTCTAATCCGAGCTCTGTCACTTGCCCACTCAGTGACTTTGAATACGTTCCTTAAGGCCTCTGTACCTCAGCTTCCCCATCTGTCAAGAGATATTTCAAATTATGTCCTTCCTTCTCCTTACCATTGAGCCCCTTTATAACTGTTCCTGTACTTAGTGCATTGCTTGGCACACGGTAAACTCATACCAAATCCTAAAGAGGGTGGTGTGATGACCATGTTAACGGTGGTTCAGTGCTCTGGTCGGGTCGGGTTCCAGAGTAGAGGAGGCAGCTGAGAAGTGGGGAGGGAAGGAAGAGTCCTGGTGGGAAAGTGAAAATTCCCTCTGTAGATTCTGGCTAAGAGATTTCTGCGGTCCCTCCCCAGGCTGCACTAACCTTTGGGCCTCTGGTTCCCAACCACTTTATTGTTATTGCTATTATATATTATACGACAATAATAATAATAATAACAATGATTGTGGTATTTATTAAGCATTTCTGTGCACCAACCACTGTATTAAGCTTAACAAATACCATCATTATTACCGAGCACTGGGATAGATGCAAGATCCAAAAATTCAGAAACAGTCCCTGACCAACATGGGGTTCACAGCTTAATCCTATTTTACAGATGAGAGAATTGAGGCCTAGACAAGTGAGGTGACTTGCCCAAGATCACACGGCACACTAGTGGCAGATCCGCGATTAGAGTTCAGGTCCTCTGACTCCCAGGGCCGGGCTCTTTAGCCACATTTCAGGGCCCAAGGTCAGGTGATGTCCCGCCCATTCATGACAAGCCTCGCCCCCACCTGACCAATAATCATAATAATAATAATAATAATAATAATGACATTTATTAAGCACTTACTATGTGCGAAGTGCTGTTCTAAGCGCTGGGGAGGCTACAAGGTGATCAGGTTGTCCCACGTGGGACTCACAGTCTTAATCCCCATTTTACAGATGAGGTTACTGAGGCCCAGAGAAGTGAAGTGACTTCCCCGAAGTCACACAGCTGACAAAGTGGCGGAGATGGGATTTGAACCCATGGCCTCTGACTCCAAAACCCGTGATCTTTCCACTGAGCCACGCCCTTCAACAATGGTACGCATGGCAACTGAATCTAATCCCTCCAACCCCGCCCCTCCGGGCTCTCTCTTTCTGAGAAATTGGAACGAGCAGCTCTGCTGCCACTAGGCTCAAGTCGGGACCCATTTTGGTTTTGTGAAACCTGCGTTTATTGACTTTTTCGTGCCTAACACTGAGTCCAGGACCTGTCCCGGCCCTGGTGAGGAGCATCAATGTGTTTGGGGGCCTGAGAGTCCCGGGGAGTGACTGGAAATGGGGGCCTCAGTGTCGGGGTAGGGTCCCTGGGTTGGCGGAATGGGGGAGGGTCTCGCTCCGGGCCTCTTTGGGGTCTGCCGTCCAATGGCCAGTGTTCCCTGTGCAGGAACGGCAAGGCGGGGATGACATCGATGGAGTGCTTCCTGTTGAAAGAACACCGAAATGAGCGCTGGGAGATCATTCCCGACTTGGAATCAGGCCCGGTCCTCGCCCCTTGGGGACTTCCGGCCTAGCAGTTTCAGCGGGATAGAGGCCTGGGGTAGACACATCGGGAGCAAGGAAATGATAATGCAGAACACAGGGTCAGCCCTGGCGGGGGCCGATACAACATGGGGAGGGAGAAACGTGGCAGAGAGCGAGGGGCCACCACCCATCCCTGCTGATGGTACGTTTTCCCACGCGGCAGGTTTCTAACTGGAACACCCATGGTGCATCAGTACTGGAAGATCCGGAGCCAGCAGAGATTCTGCAAGTGCCGGAAGGGAAAGCGGTAAGTCCAGGGAAGAGACCAGGCCTGGAGGTGCTCCGGACGTGGTGGGAAGGAACGGGGAACGGGGGAGTCCAAGTGAAGGACCGGTCCCGGTCCCGGTCTCCCATCCTCTCCTTCAATTGATCATCCCCCATCCTCTCCTTCAGTTGATCATTCACTATGTACAGAAGCGTATGCAGATCTCTTCCCCGGCTTCCAGGGTACCCTGAGCTGACGGTGATCTTGGGGAGAGTCAGCCTGAGGAAAGGGTTAGGTCCAGCAGAGAGGACGATGAGGGGAGAGAATCAGACGCGGGGAGCAATGTCAGTCGTGGGGAGGTCAGAGGTTTGGAGAGTCAGATGGAGGAGGATCAGACAGGGGGTGGTAAGAACAGTTGAGGGAAGAGTCAGAAGCGGGGAGAATCAGATGCGGGAGGGGAGATAAAGGAGAGAGTCATATGGGGTGGTGTCAGAAGGGGGAGAGTCAGATGGGGAAGGGTTAGATGGAGAAGAGTCAGATCTATGGAGGATTAGTTGGCGGGAAAGTTCGGACAGGGGAGAGTCAGATGGGGGTGAGTCTGATGGGGGCGAGTCAGAAGGTGAAAAGATCATATGTCTCTGGGCCAGCCGGGGGCAGGGGCTGAAAGAGAGATTCCGCGCAGTTGAGGCTGGAGATTGGGGCAGTGGAGGGAGGAGACCAGAAGTCTCAAGTCCCTGATTCTTCGTCCTTCTGACCAGCACGGTTACGAGCATAGGACATACATCATAATGGCCGGGGCACTACAAAATCTAGCCCGAATAGTGGAAGAGGACGAGGAGGAGATAGAAGAGGAGGAATAAGACGAGAAGGAGAAGACAAAGGAGGAGAAGGAAGAGGAGAAGGCGAAGACGGAGGAGGAAGACGAGAAGGAGGAGGATACGGAGGAAGAGGAAGAGGAGAAGGAGGAGGATACGGAGGAGGAGGAAGAGGAGAAGGAGAAGACGGAGTAGGAAGACGAGAAGGAGGAGGATACAGAGGAGGAGGAGGAGGAAGAGGAGGAGGAGGAGAAGACGGAGAAGGAAGATGAGAAGAAGGAGAATACGGAGGAGGAGGAGAAATATGAGGGGCCCCAGCATATTCTGTCCCCAGATCCCGCCAAAGGTGGTGATGCTCTGGGGGCTGGTGGCTCTGTTCCCAAGGCCCAGAAAAATTTGGGCCCAGGCAAGAGAAGCCTCCAGAGAAAAGAGGAAGGGAGGAGACTGGGTTGGGTGTTTCGTTTCCGGAGGCGGTTGAGGAATTCCCTGCGGAGGAAACCCAGGTTGCAAACCTAGGGCAATTTTCATTTGACGAGAAGGATAGACTAAACCCACGTGTCTGTGTGGAAATATGTATTGCATGTGGGAGAAGAGGAATTCCTAACAGAGTTTGTGCAGCTCCACAGCTTGAGAGTGTGGTTGGAGCTACCACTTTAGAAAATCAAAAGGGTAATTTTTTTTGAGTGAAGGCACATCCCTCATGCAGTTATTAGCTCACTGTATTATGAAATATGGATCTCATTAAGGGAACAGTGAGTTCTCAATTGGTTAAACATGAAACTGCAAAGCAGGTGATAATTTTGCCTGTAGGGTGTTACTTAAAATACTGTGTAAAATATTCTACTGTGTTAACTGTAGATTTTGCTAATTTGGTAATGGGATATATAAACAAATTGAATAAAAGCTTTCATCTTTATATCTGTCCAGTATAAAGGTGCTGGCCTGAGTAAAGAAATTTGTCTTATTATGTTCACTATGGAACTAACAATGTGTTAGGAAAAAAAGGAATGCAAAGAAAACATATATGTTCCCTTCCTTCATAATTTTGAATAAATGAGTGAATGGATATTTGGTGTGAAGAAATGTTGTTCTGGTTTACAAAATATCATGATAAAAGATTAAAAGGGGAAAATTTGGAAAAATTGAGTTTGGGTTGTTCATGGATGGGAAGTTAAGGAGAACCTAAGGAATTTGTGTTAGGCACCGGGAGGTTTACCAGGTGGCAGAAAATTTCTTGGGGAAGGACCCAGGAGAGGGACATCTCCTTATTTGACGAAGGGACTTTAGGTCCCTGAAACCCCAGCTCTTGAAATGGCTAATAAGGGTTAGCTAAAACAAAATTAAGGTAAGAAACTTTTGTCAGCATTTATCAACATAAGTATTCTCTTAACTTGTGTACTCAGATTCTGGAAGGGCAATACTTTCCAGGCTGCTACTCTAAGAAACAACTCCCTATGTTATATATGCGTGTATTTTCCCCGAGGCACAATCCAAGGCAACCCGTGTACCTGTTTCCTTAGTACCCACAGATGTCTATGTGAGTATGTACGTAGATGGGCACCAAATGTAACAACCGATCCCTACTGTGGTCAACCTGCTGCAAACTTAACATCGTGAAATAATTTATGTATCAGGGCCACCAGTGTACCTGGACTCACTTCCCTTAAGGATGTTAATAATACCCCTTGATAGTCTCTCTGGCTGTGAGGAATTATTTTGGATCAGGTCCGGCTACCATGACTCGCTGCACAACCCTTAAGTCTTGATACCCTCATTATAACTGAGGACAAGTGAAATCGCCGTAACTGGGTGGATGCTGTTATCCGGTAGTAAGACTGCAACCAGATTTGCAGCACCAGCCGATGCAAAGCCATGATCTGTTGTTGTCCATAGAGAGCTCGACTTTGGGATGATCGAGGGCAGCTCAAATCAGGCTATGTGGTCTGCCCTGAATCTGCTTTCTGGAATCCCAGGCCCTGCCTTCCCATTATTCGGCACAATAGGCTGAGTTACTTCCTCTTCCTTGTGCCTGCATTATGAGGAGAACAGGAATTTTAATCCTACTTTACAGATGAGGAACTTGAGGCACAGAGATGAGAAGTTATTTACCTAAATTCGGAAGGCAAGTGGCAGAGCGTGGATTAGAACCCAAAGCCTCTGAATCCCAGGCCTGGGCTCTTTCCACTAGGTCAGGCTGCTTCTCTACTGAAATAGTAATAATTAAAATAATACCCAAAAAGGAAATTGGTGTTATAGTAAACACTCCCTATAGACTTTATCTTCAAGACAACAACAACAACAAAAAAGGCTGTATTGATCCCAATGTAACCTGCTGCCAGTTTTGTCTGAATAGGGGTCATATCATAAAGGAACAATACAGAGTTCATAACCCTAAGGAATCTGAGGTTGATGTAAAGGAAGCTTCAGAAAAATCCTTAACAGAGTCTGTTTCTGCTCATGAAATGACTTAGTTTGGCTAGTAGTATATGGTTGATATGTTATCCTGTCAATCTGTGACAGAGATAATAGTTTCTTAAGAATTCAGCTTTGAAAGTGCAAAATACAGGAATTAGGTCCACACTCAGGAACAGTTAAAAGATCATACGCCCACCCCTAAATCATCATGGGTTTTAGGAGACAACAATCTCCAACTTTAGCGGAGACAGAGGTGACAGGTGAGAATGAGTTGACCGAGGAAATAGAAATATGGGAGCATAATGGATCGCAAACATCTGGCAATATTACCAACTACTTTGTTAAAAAAAAAGGTCAGAGTCCATTTTGGAACCTTTTATTCCACATGACAAGTTGTACTATTTTTCCTGGCTCTTCTGAGAAGCCAGGAATAGTATTGTTGAGTCAAAAAAAATATAAATCACGTCTCAGCAACACAAGACAATGGGGTTTTTTAATTGCAGTATTTAATACAGATCGGTATGGATGAGGACAGAGTCTGTTGCCCTAAAAGCAGACTCAACCTCATCCCTGAAAGGTGGAAGAGGAAAAACTCAGGCAAAAACTCATTTAAAGCAAAAATTCCTCATTCTCGGCTTCAAGGTTCTCCATCACCTTGCCCCTTCCTACTTCACCTCGCTTCTCTCCTTCTACAGCCCATCCCGAACAGTCTACTCCTCTGCTGCTAAGCTCCTCACTGTGCCTCATTCTCACCTGTCCCGTCGTCGAACCCTGGACCACGTCCTTCCTCTAGCCTGGAATGCCCTCCCTCCGCACATCTGCCAAACTAGCTCTCCTCCTCCCTTCAAAGCCCTACTGAGAGCTTACCTCCTCCAGGAGGCCTTACCACATTGAACCCCCCTTTTTCCTCTCCTCCTCCTCCTCTCCCCATCGCCCCCGTTCCTCCCTCTGCCCTACCCCCTTCCCCTCCCCACAGCACTTATATATATTTGTACATATTTATTGCTGTTTTTACGTGTACATATTTACTATATTTCCTTTATTATTGATGTGCATATAGCTATAATTCTAATTACTCTGATGGTATTGACACCTGTCTATTTGTTCTGTTTTGTTGTCTGTCTCCCCCTTCTAGACTGTGGGCCCGTTGGTGGGTAGGGACCATCTCTACATGTTGCTGATTTGTAATAATAATAATGATGATGGCATTTATTAAGTGCTTACTATGTGCAAATCACTGTTCTAAGCGCTGGGGAGGTTACAAGGTGATCAGGTTGTCCCACGGGGGGCTCACAGTCTTAATCCCCATTTTACAGATGAGGTAACTGAGGCACAGAGAAGTTAAGTGACTTGTCCAAAGTCACCCAACTGACAATTGGTGGAGCCGAGATTTGAACCCATGAACTCTGACTCTAAAGCCCGTTCTCTTTCCACTGCGCCATACTTACCAAGCGCTTAGTACAGTGCTCTGCACACAGTAAGCGCTCGATAAATACAATTGAATGAATGAATGAACGAATGAATGAATGAATGGTGGGGGTGGTGTCCATTCATACCAACAACAGAATCCAATTAAGTGGGGTTAAGAGTTGGTTTCCACATTCTACCCTTTGATGCCTCACTGGCATAAACACAGAAAATTCTATAGTCAATTCCCTTCCAGCCGTACCTGGACGGTGAATCTGCTTAGGCCGTTTACCTCCTCATGATCTTGAGCCAACCCGATCTCCATCTTCAGGTAGTTGTTGAGTGGACAGGTCCCTTTGGTTTGATCATGAGGCATGCTTTAGGGCTCTATATGAGTGAGTCTTAGGATCTCTTTATCTCCGGCTGTTTATTTGTCCTTCTCTTCCTTAAGGACTTGTGAAAACTATCCCTTCCTGCCTACTTGCATTAGGAGACTGCTGCAGACATTTACAGCAATACTTTAAAGTGTTAACAACAAGAAGATTAAAAAATGTCATCAGGAGAATGGGGATTCCCAGACCTAGGAGATGGAGTATGCTCTTAGCCCAGCCCTTCACACTGGGGAAACAAGACGTGAAAATAGACCAACAGCTCTCCCCCAACCTGGGGGATTTCACATGCTTCCTGTAGTCCCTTCGCTAATTGAGATGGTACCATTCATAGAGCTGAAAGACTGCGAGAGTTATCGGGGATGTACATACAACATTGTGCACTAAGAACACTACAAACACCCACCTTGAGAGGCAAGCAGCGTGTCTTAAAACCATATGGTTCTGTAGGGCAACCAGGCGGGTGGCCTGTACTTCCTTGCTTAATAGGTTGAGGGTTTTTGCTGTATGGTTAAGAAATGTCTCTGTTAACTTGGTGAAACCAATTATGCCATCGATATCTCTACCCTGTAGGGTAGAAAATCTTTAGTTGCCACAAACCCAGTTCAACTCTGGGGGTGAGTGATTTGGGGCTGGGTGGATGTGTACTCTCCCTGTCAGGTACAGATAGCAGGCCCATACAATGACTGGAGCCTCTATTAAGGATTCATTAGAAACTTTACAGAACCCAAGGAATAGTGCTAGCCCCGGGATCAAGAGTCCCTGTTGGGTATCAATATCCCAGTAGTTCTGTGGCTCCTCAAAAGAGTCGCTATTATTTGTATGTTCATATGAACAATGAAGCAGGGAGGCAGAGAAGCAGCTTGGCCTAGCAGCAAGAGCATGGCAGGCAGAGGTCCTAGGTTCTAATTCCAGCTCTGCTACTTTTCTGCTGTATAATAATGATAATAATAATAATAATAATAACAACGATGGCATTTATTAAGCGTTTACTATGTGAAAAGCACTGTTCTTAGCGCTGGGGAGGATACAAGGTGATCAGGTTGTCCCACGGGAGGGCTCACAGTCTTCATACCCATTTTACAGATGAGGTAACTGAGGCCCGGAGAAGTTAAGTAACTTGCCCAAAGTCACACAGCTGACAATTAGTGGAGCCGGGATTTGAACCCATGACCTCTGACTCCAAAGCCCGGCCTCTTTCCACTGAGCCACGCTGCTTCTCCCTGTATGACCTTGGGCATGTTCTAGACTGTAAGCCTGTTGTTGGGCAGGGATTGTCTCTATCTATTCCCGAGCTCTACTTTCCAAGAGCTAAGTACAGTGCTCTGCTCAGAGTAAGCGCTCAATAAATATGATTGACTGAATGAATGAATAACTTCTCTATGCCTGATACCTCACCTGTAAAATGGGGATTAAGACTGTGAGCCCCAGTGGGAAAACCCGATTACCTTGTATCTACCCCAGTGTTTAGAACGGTGCTTGGCACTTAGTAAGCATTTAACAAATACCATAATAATAGTAATTACTATTATTATTATTATTATTATGACCTCAGAGTCTTGTCCTGATGGCTCCAGAACCTGCTTAGTGTGAGTTGTGTGGATGCAAATTGGCTGTCCTCGACACGTTACCGCAGTTCCCATAATTAGCAGTACTTCATATGGTCCCTTCCACCGTGGCTCCAGGGCGTGCTTTCGTCTGAAGGACTTAAGTACCCAGTCACCTGGTTTGAGTCTCTGGCTTCGGTTCGAGTCAGGTTTTGTCAGGGCTTGTAGCATTTGCAAATATAAAGCCTTCAAACAATTAAGAACTTGTAATAATCCGATAAGGCATCATCAGTAAGGACTATGTTCCATCTTTCCCAATCCATAGGAGGGGACATAAAGAGGCGCGACAGCCTACCACCTACCATCAGAACTTCATGTGGACTCAAGTCTGTCTTTTGGCTACGAGTGTTTTGTAGAACACAGAGGAACAAGGGAAGACATTCTGGCCATCTCAATCCAGTGTCATGGTATAGTTTTGCCAATCCTGTCAGCAGGGGCATGCCTCTACCCATCTTGAGAAAGCATCTATTATCATTAGAACAAAACCAAAAACCCATCTGCGTAGGCATTTGAATGAAGGGAACCTGAACGTTAGGAAAGTGGCCCCAATGGGTCAGATGTGCTGTTCAGGGATTCCTGGTGGTTTTCCCGAAATTATTTTGTTGACATTGGGCATACTGAGATAGACTGCATAGCTAGCTGCCTTACCTTGGGTGAAAACCAGAGCCCTGCAATGGAGCCCACCACCTCCCTTTCATCTGTATGGGCATGTACCAGCTGAACAAGGAAAGGCAATACAGTGTGTGTGTGTTTGTATGTTTTGGGGGAGCGATGGGGAGGGGAACAATAGGATGGTGGTTGGGGCCCACCCAATCTTCTGAAGGAGTTTGATAACAGTTCAGTGTTAACCTGGATTTTACTTCCTCCCTAGAGGCCTTTCTCTGAATAGTAGCCAAATTGCAGAGGGCGGTCCTGGAAGTAGAGGGGAGAGACAAAGGTGGAAGTATCAGGAGGACATTGCGTGGAATGTAGAGCCACCACTCACACAGGGGCATCTGCACAGGCATTTCCCTTTGACACGGGGTCAGGGGAGGAGGAATGCACCACACATTTTAAAACAGCAAGAGATTCACGTAGCAAGATTGCCTTTCAAAGGGATGTACAAAGGGCCTATTTCAGATAGGGGTTCCCGCAGACGTGAGGAAAACTTGTTGTTTCCAGAGGGAACCAAAATAATGCACAACCTCAAATCCATATCGGGAGTCGGTGTAGATTGCTAATAATAATAATAATACTAATACTACTACTAATAATAATAATGGGATTTGTTAAGCGCTTACTATGTGCAAAGCACTGTTCTAAGCGCTGGGGAGGTTCCAAGGTGATCAGGTTGTCCCACGGGGGGGATCACAGTTTTAATCCCCATTTTCCAGATGAGGGAACCCAGGCACAGAGAAGTGAAGTGACTTGCCCAAAGTCACACAGCTGACAAGTAGCGGAGCAGGGATTTGAACCCATGACCTCGGACTCCAAAGCCCGGGCTCTTTCCATTGAGCCACGCTGCCCGGAGGCCATTCATTTATTCATTCACTCATTCATTCACACGTATTTATTGAGCACTAACTGTGTGCAAAGAACTGTACTAAGCGCTTGGGAAGTACAATTCGGCAACAGAGACCCAACAACGGGATCACAGTCTAGAAGGGGGAAACGGACAACAAAACAAGTAGATGGGTGTCAATACCATCTGAGTAAATAGAATTATAGCTATATACACATTAGTAGTAAAATATAGTAAATATGTACAAATAAAATAGAGTAATAAATATGTACAAATATATACAAAGTGTTATGTGGAGGGGAAGGGGTAGGGCAGAGGGAGGGAGGAGGCGATGGGGAGGGGAGGAGGAGGAAGAGAGGAAAAAAGGGGGGACAGTCTGGGAAGGCTTCCTGGAGGAGGTGAACTCTCAGTAGGGCTTTGAAAGGAGGAAGAGAGCTAGTTTGGCGGATGTGTGGAGGGAGGGCATTCCAGGACAGAGGAAGGACGTGGGCCGGGGGTCGACGACAGGACAGGTGAGAACGAGGCACAGTGAGGGGGTTAGCAGCAGAGGAGTGGAGTATATGGGCTGGGCTGTAGAAGGAGAGACAGGAGGTGAGGTAGGAGGGGGCAAGGTGATGGAGAGCCTGGAAGCTGAGAGCTCACCTCCTCCAGGAGGCCTTCCCAGACTGTCCCCCCTTTTTTCCTCTCTTCCTCTTCCTCCCCTCCCCATCGCCTCCTCCCTCCCTCTGCCCTACCCCTTCCCCTCCAAATAGCACTTTGTATATATTTGTTCAATATATACAAATATACAATATTTTTCCTCTCCTCCTCCCAATCCCCTCTTGCCCTACCTCCTTCCCCTCCCCACAGCACTTGTACATATATATATATATATATATGTATATATATATATACAAGTATATACATACATATATATACGTATAAAACTACAAGTATGTACAAGTATATACATACATATATACACATAAAACTATATATATACATATATATATATACAGTTTTATTACTCTATTTATTTTACTTGTACATATTTACTAGTCTATTTATTTTTTTAATGACACCTGTCTCCTTGTTTTGTTTTGTTGTCTGTCTCCCCCTTCTGGACTGTGAACCCGTTATTGGGTAGGGACCGTCTCTATATGTTGCCGACTTGTACCTCCCAAGTGCTTAGTACAGTGCTCTGCACACAGTAAGTACTTAGTAAATATGATTGAATGAATAATAATAATAATAATTGTGGTATTTGTTAAGTACTTATCATATGGTAAACACTTCACTAAGTGCTGGAGTAGATATAAGATCATCAGGATGAGCACAGCGCCTATCCCACCTCAGTCAATCAATCAGTGATATTTATTGGGCAGTTAATATGCGCAGAGCATTGTACTAAGTTACTGGGAGGGTACAGTATGGCAGAGTTGGTAGATATGTTCCCTCTCACAAGTAGCTTTCAGTCTGGAGGGGCTCAATCAATCGGCCCTCTCCCAAAGGGAACTGTGGGACTCATCCTGGGCCGTAGCGGACTAACCCAAAAGGGGTTGATTGTCTTGCCGGGAATGGTTGATGAAGACTATCTGGGCGAATTAGCTGTTTTGGCATACAGTCTTCGGGTTGTGCAACTCCCTGAATGTTCACGCATTGCTCAATTGGTGATCTTTCCTTTTTATGCTTTAAGCACCGTTCGGACCAAGGATCCGCGGGGGTCAAATGGTTTTGGCAGCTCCGGCATAGGAGCTTATTGGTCCGCTGTCATTGGGCAAAACCGGCCGAGATTGACAGTCCGTTTGAATGGACGAGACTTTATTGGTTTAGTAGACACTGGTGCTGACCGTTCGGTCCTAACAAAAGGGGACTGGCCCCCGGCACGGCCACTGAAAATCGGGGCTGACCCGCTGGAAGGCATCGGAGAGGTTACCCTCCCCTCTCAATGTGCCGCTTACCTATACTGGGAGCTTGATAGCTGATCACGATACATTCAACCATATGTGTTAGATCGCCTCCCCATTAATTTATGGGGACGTGATCTTTTAGGACAAATGGGTGCCATAATTACGACCGACAATTGTCAGTCGTGTAATTCACCGCGCCCTTTTCCTTCGCGGCCACTGCAAAGGTAGGGCCAACCGCCCAACCAATAACGGGGGCTTCTGATACACCAGTATGGATGGAGCAGTGGCCGCTTCCAACCCCGCAATTGGCTGCTTTACAAGTGATAGTCGCGGAACAATTAGCGGCGGGGCATATTGAACCCTCCGATAGCCCTTGGAATTCCCCAGTCTTTGTGATAAAAAAGCGCTCGGGGGCCTGGAGGATGTTGACTGATCTCAGAGAAATCAATAAGACGATGCAGCCGATGGGAGCGCTTCAACCTGGGCTCCCGAACCCGGCTATGATCCCTAGGAATTGGCCGATATTAGTAGTAGATATTCAGGATTGTTTCTTCTCTATTCCGCTCCACCCGGTTGATCATATTCGATTCGCGTTTTCAGTCCCTGTGGCTAAAAGGACTCAACCTACTGCGCGATATCATTGGACGGTCCTCCCCCAGGGAATGAAAAATATCCCCACAATGTGCCAGACTTACGTTGTGCTTCTGATAGCGCCGCTCCGCGTTAAGTATCCTGAGGCATATATTATTCACTATATGAATGACATATTATGTGCTTGCGCCACCGCAGCCCAACTACACGCCTTACGGCCTGCTCTTCTGGCGGCTCTAGAAAATGGAGGGCTGCGGGTTGCACCCGAGAAAGTCCAGACAAAGCCCCCGATCACCTATCTGGGACATATTTTGACAGATCGGACAGTGTCCCCTGTGACCCCTACCTTGGATGTTTCAAAATTAAAAACCTTTAATGATTTCCATAAATTACTGGGGGAATTAAACTGGGTGCGCCCTTATCTTGGAATCCCCACCGATCAATTATGTCACCTTTTTGCTACCTTGCGAGGAGCCCCGGAGCTCTCTTCCCCCCGCTCCCTTTCACCCCAAGCCGCCCGGGAGTTAGAGCAGGTAGTCAAAAAATTGGCTCAGGCTACGGTGGACCGTGTCATCCCAGGGATACCCTTATCCGCCGTTGTCGTTCCCACCTCTGTCATGCCTACAGGGGTTATATGTCCCCAAAGTCTCTTCCCCCCTTTCTCCATCCCCCCGGCTCTCAACACTCTCTGCTACTCTCCCATCCTTCCCAGCAGTATCCTCAGAGGAGCTCTCCTCCCTCCTCTCAAGTGCTACTCCGGCCACCTGTGCTTCTGACCCCATTCCCTCTCATCTCATGAAATCTCTCGCTCCATCCCTTCTCCCCTCCTTAACTTCCATCTTCAACCGCTCATTCTCCACTGGTTCCTTCCCCTCTGCTTTCAAACATGCCCATGTCTCTCCCATCCTAAAAAAACGCTCTCTTGACCCCACCTCACCTTCTAGTTATCGCCCCATATCCCTCCTACCATTCCTTTCCAAACTCCTTGAACGAGTTGTCTACACTCGCTGCCTAGAATTCCTCAACAACAACTCTCTCCTCGACCCCCTCCAGTCTGGCTTCCGTCCCCTACATTCCACGGAAACTGCCCTCTCAAAGGTCACCAATGATCTCCTGCTTGCCAAATCCAACGGCTCTTACTCTGTCCTAATCCTTCTCGACCTCTCAGCTGCCTTTGACACTGTGGACCACCCCCTTCTTCTCAACACGCTATCCGACCTTGGCTTCACAGACTCCGTCCTCTCCTGGTTCTCCTCTTACCTATCCGGTCGTTCTTTCTCAGTCTCTCTTGCAGGCTCCTCCTCCCCCTCCCATCCTCTTACTGTGGGGGTTCCCCGAGGTTCAGTGCTTGGTCCCCTTCTGTTCTCGATCTACACGCACTCCCTTGGTGACCTCATTCGCTCCCACGGCTTCAACTATCATCTCTACGCTGATGACACCCAGATCTACATCTCTGCCCCTGCTCTCTCCCCCTCTCTCCAGCCTCGCATCTCCTCCTGCCTTCAGGACATCTCCATTTGGATGTCTGCCCGCCACCTAAAGCTCAACATGCCGAAGACTGAACTCCTTGTCTTCCCTCCCAAACCTTGCCCTCTCCCGGACTTTCCCATCTCTGTTGACGGCACTACCACCCTTCCCGTCTCACAAGCCCGCAACCTTGGTGTCATCCTCGACTCCGCTCTCTCATTCACCCCTCACATCCAAGCCGTCACCAAAACCTGCCGGTCTCAGCTCCACAACATTGCCAACATACGCCCTTTCCTCTCCATCCCAACCGCTACCCTGCTCATTCAAGCTCTCATCCTATCCCGTCTGGACAACTGCATCAGCCTTCTCTCTGATCTCCCATTCTCGTGTCTCTCTCCACTTCAATCCATACTTCATGCTGCTGCCCGGATTATCTTTGTCCAGAAACGCTCTGTGCATACTACTCCCCTCCTCAAAAGTCTCCAGTGGTTACCAATCAATCCGCGCATCAGGCAGAAACTCCTCACCCTGGGCTTCAAGGCTCTCCATCAATCAATCAATCAATCAATCAATCAATCGTATTTATTGAGCGCTTACTATGTGCAGAGCACTGTACTAAGCGCTTGGGAAGTACAAATTGGCATCACATAGAGACAGTCCCTACCCAACAGTGGGCTCACAGTCTAAAAGGGGGAGACAGAGAACAGAACCAAACATACCAACAAAATAAAATAAGTAGGATAGAAATGTACAAGTAAAATAAATAAATAAATAAATAAATACAGTAATAAATATGTACAACCATATATACATATATACAGGTGCTGTGGGGAAGGGAAGGAGGTAAGACGGGGGGATGGAGAGGGGGACGAGGGGGAGAGGAAAGAAGGGGCTCAGTCTGGGAAGGCCTCCTGGAGGAGGTGAGCTCTCAGCAGGGCCTTGAAGGGAGGAAGAGAGCTAGCTTGGCGGATGGGCAGAGGGAGGGCATTCCAGGCCCGGGGGATGACGTGGGCCGGGGGTCGATGGCGGGACAGGCGAGAGCGAGGTACAGTGAGGAGATTAGTGGTGGAGGAGCGGAGGGTGCGGGCTGGGCAGTAGAAGGAGAGAAGGGAGGTGAGGTAGGAGGGGGCGAGGTGATGGAGAGCCTTGAAGCCCAGGGTGAGGAGTTTCTGCCTGATGCGCAGATTGATCGGTAGCCATTGGAGGTTTTTGAGGAGGGGAGTAATATGTCCAGAGCGTTTCTGGACAAAGATAATCCGGGCAGCAGCATGAAGTATGGATTGAAGTGGAGAGAGACACGAGGATGGGAGATCAGAGAGAAGGCTAGTGCAGTAGTCCAGACGGGATAGGATGAGAGCTTGAATGAGCAGGGTAGCAGTTTGGATGGAGAGGAAAGGGCGGATCTTGGCAATGTTGCGGAGCTGAGACCGGCAGGTTTTGGTGACGGCTTGGATGTGAGGGGTGAATGAGAGAGCAGAGTCGAGGATGACACCAAGGTTGCGGGCTTGTGAGACGGGAAGGATGGTAGTGCCGTCAACAGAGATGGGAAAGTCAGGGAGAGGACAAGGTTTGGGAGGGAAGACAAGGAGCTCAGTCTTCGACATGTTGAGCTTTAGGTAGCGGGCGGACATCCAGATGGAGATGTCCTGAAGGCAGGAGGAGATGCGAGCCTGGAGGGAGGGGGAGAGAGCAGGGGCAGAGATGTAGATCTGGGTGTCATCAGCGTAGAGATGATAGTTGAAGCCGTGGGAGCGAATGAGGTCACCAAGGGAGTGAGTGTATATTGAGAACAGAAGGGGACCAAGCACTGAACCTTGGGGAACCCCCACCGTAAGAGGATGGGAGGGGGAGGAGGAGCCTACAAAAGAGACCATCACCTCGCCCCCTCCTACCTCACCTCCCTTCTCTCCTTCTACAGCCCACCCCGCACCCTCCGCTTCTCCGCCGCTAATCTCCTCACCGTACCTCGCTCTCGCCTGTCCCGCCATCAACCCCCGGCCCACGTCATCCCCCGGGCCTGGAATGCCCTCCCTCTGCCCATCCGCCAAGCTAGCTCTCTTCCTCCCTTCAAGGCCCTCTGAGAGCTCACCTCCTCCAGGAGGCCTTCCCAGACTGAGCCCCTTCCTTCCTCTCCCCCTCATCCCCATCTCCATCCCCCCATCTTACCTCGTTCCCTTCCCCACAGCACCTGTATATATGTATATATGTTTGTACATATTTATTACTCTATTTATTCATTTTATTCGTACATACCTATTCTATTTATTTTATTTTGTTAGTATATTTGGTTTTGTTCTCTGTCTCCTCCTTTTAGACTGTGAGCCCACTGTTGTGTAGGGACTGTCTCTATATGTTGCCAATTTGTAGTTCCCAAGCGCTTAGTACAGTGCTCTGCACATAGTAAGCGCTCAATAAATACGATTGATGATGATGATATGTCAAGAACAACAATTGGTTGAGTGGATGCATTTGCCTACTCAGCCCCACCGCTCTGTTTCCCCATATCCGACTTTGGTAGCCCAGTTATTGGGTCGTTTAATTCGGCGCATTACCGTCCTTTCTGGGATCGGACCCTCTGCATTATACCAACCGTATACTTCAGATCAACTTGCCACACTTCTTGGCAACGATCCCGATTGGCAGATCCTTTTGGCAATGCATAGCGGGGCTTTGGTTACTGGTCTCTCAGATATTCCACGATTAAAGGTTTTCTCACCTTTTGCATGGGTATTCCCCTGCATCACGGTTCCGGACCCAATACCGGGGGCTACCACAGTTTTTACAGATGGAATGAAAGGCCGAGCCGCCTATTATTATCCTCTGGACACTCCCTGCGTTATCCCCATTCTGTCCCATTCCGCTCAACACGCGAAACTTGTACCTCTTGTGTTACTACATTACCTGTGGCCTCTGAAGCCACGAATCCCCGTGGTCTTGCGCCAAGAAAGCTGTGGCAAATTGACGTCACGCATTACCCTCCTTTTGGCAGATTGGCTTTTATTCATGTTACAGTTGATAACTGTACATTACTTACTTTTGCGTCGGCTCACACTGGTGAATCAGCCAAACATGTTATGGATCATTTATTTCTTGCTTTTGCCTTTATGGGAATTCCACAGGTATTGAAAACCGACAATGGCCCTGCATACACTTCTAAGGCGTTCCGGTCTTTCTGTAATATTTTTGCTATCCGCCATGTTACGGGTATTCCATACAATCCCATGGGTCAAGCCATTGTCGAAAACTGTCATCGTTGGCTCAAAGCTTTTTTGGAAAGACAAAAAGGGGGAGATGAACTGACCTCTCTCCATAGACAATTATAATCCGCTATATATACCCTTAATTTTTTAACAATGGATGACAAAGGTCTCACCCCTGCTGAAAAATGGGGTGGCAGGGACCCTAAAGAACACCCTGAAAGAGTAAAATTGAAGGACCCTCTAACGCGCCAGTGGCGAGGGCCAGATCCCTTATTAGCTTGTGTCTTTCCAGAAACTGAGGACCGCCCGATCTGGATACCTACAAAGAACATACACCGCATCTTTTCTACAGTGCGTTCTCCCTCACCCTGCATACTTCAGGAGCTGACAGGACCAGGATACAGACTCCGCGACCCTTCTTCTGGAGGATCAGCAGCAAAGTTCCTAAAAATGATGATCGCTTTCCTGATTCTCGCCTCCTCCACTGTTGTGATTACTGAGGACCATTGGATTTTTGTTCCGTACCCTCCGTGGGTGCAGCCAGTTACATGGTAGGACCCGGTGGGAGATATTCTCACTAATGCTTCTGACCTTGTGGGGTCATGCGATTCCATGGGAAGGACGAGGAGAAGAGGCACTTGTCAATGTCTCCCTCCTTGCTACTCGCACTCAACTTTCTTTTCAACGTTGTGATTATCGTTACCCTCCTATCTATGTGGCCCCTTATTATTATAATGCCACATTTCCCGGGTTTTCGTGGTCCGCGATCCGAAATAGGCTCCAAGGAGCATGGCATTCTTCGAATGTCTCCCTTGATTTGTCACCCCTTGTCTCACTCTCCAATGCTATGCAACATACCCCTCCCTTGGCCATTCCTGCCGATATTGCTTCACCAATCATTTCTGCCCTTGAGGCGGCTAATTCTTTTAATTGGCTCTCAATGTCGCTTCATAGTCTCCCATATATTATTTTGTTGATCTTGGCCCTGTTTTGCCTGCCCTGCGTTGCCCGATGGCTATCTGTTTTCCTTCGCCCGCTTCTTACTAAACTCCAGGCTTTGCTATTGTTTCAAAAAAAAAAGGGGGGACTAGTGGCAGACCTAGCATCTGGGCCTAGGTAGTAAGCCAGGCCACCCGGCCTTCCGTGCTCACAGGAAGACCTACAAGGAACAATGAAGGAAGTCAGGCTGCTAGATGAATAACTTGACGCTGTTCTGAGAATTGCCTTGGGAACGTGCCGATCTAGGCACGAGCTCAGCCTTGCTGATAGGTTCAGCCTTGCTGATGAGCTCAGTCTTGCTGATAAGCCTGCAGTCATCCGCCTGTACCCTGACTCCCTTGAGGCTCCTCACTGTATAAAATCCTCCACAGTGTGCTGAATAAACAGTCTCCTTGTCCACCTTGAGACTCGCCTGCCCTGCGTTCTTCCATTGTGCGTGCCCGTCTCCCTGCTGCGCCGGACGCGTGGAGGCAGACGGCAACAATGCTCCAAAAAGGAAATCCAAATTACCAGCCAAAAATCGATTTGGGCACCGATCCGGTTTAGGCCCCCACACGGTTATTTAAAGTTAACCTATTACCCTGTGGCCCCCAATCGAACTTTCGGTCATGTGTTGGTATCGGCAATACTCTCTACCGACGGCCACTCCTCCACTTACAGCCCAAAGCACTCATTACGTTTTCTATGGGCACCAGATATCTGAAGCCACCTAAAAATCGGTTTTGCGGTCGTGTACACAAATCAACAGATTTTTTCTGCCATGAGCACAAACAAAGCGCTTGCTCATGCTGGCTTCACTTGGGGAGAGTGATTTTCGTTTTAAAAATAGGGAGGTTTTGGGGTTTTGGATTAAAAGCCTTCTAGAGTTGGTACTTTTTTTTTTGAGGACCAGACGGAGAAAAAGGGAAAGGAAGCACCAGGAAAAAAAAGTCTGTAAACTACTCACTTGCAGGGGTTTTGTGGGGGAACAGGCACGTCTCCCAAGGCTCTGGGTCAGGGATTAATCTAAATAGAAGGAAAAATATATTATAGAAGCAGCTTGTCACAGTGTAAAGAGTGAGGGCTTTGGAGTCACAGGTCATGGGTTCAAATCCCGCCTCCACCAATTACCAGCTGTGTGACTTTGGACACGTCGGTTCACTATGCCTCGGTTCCATCATCGGTAAAGTGGGCCTTAAGGCTGTGAGCCCCGCGTTGGACAATCCGATTACCTTGTAACCTCTGCCGCGCTCAGAACAGTGCTTTGCACATAAGAAGTCCTTAATAAATAATACTACATTACATGGAATTATTATTCCAATGGAACTCGTGTAGCCATACGGTAACTGGGGCAGGTGGGTCATTCTGACCTCTCAGACCAAACTCGAGACGGCCCCCTCCGCACAGAGAAACTACAACTACAGGCATCTGCCCACGACCCGACTCAGGATCAACAACACAAACTCAGACAGAGCCAAAGCCCCTACCCCCAGCGAGCAGTGAAAAGGTCAGAATTAGCCCCCTAACCTAACGCACCATGACCCGGCAATACAGAGAAGAGGGCAGGCACTGGTAAAATACTGAAACGGCAGCAGCCGGGAGAAGGTCAAACCTTCGGGGGCCTTATATAGAGTAGGGAAAGGTCGGGATTCAATCGCCTGTCAATCCCTTCATTGGGAGCAGCTGAGTAGTGGGCCACCATTGGAGGGGACTGTGCCCGTGAGCGGCTCATTCTTTCCTGAAAAAACATCCTACCCGCTTGGCAGAGTGCGTGGGGATGTGGAGGGGGGCCTCCTCGGCAGGGGGTGGCATGAAAAACCCAGTGGGGAAGGAACGAAAAGGAATCTCTGGTACTCCAAGGGACCCAGGGAATCAGAGGGCTAGGGTACAGCCTAGCTGATTATTTTAAAAGAAGGAAAAATAAACCGAACTAAAAGTTTCCCGATCCAACATTCTGTCCCCATGAGGCGGGAATTAAATCAAATTTATTTCGGTTTGGACAGTGAAGACCCAACGAGACTGGAACTGGGACCCTGCCGATTTTGAACTGCCTACCCCAAGAGGTGGACCCCGGGAAGAGTGCCCTAAATACCCCAGGCAAATAAAGTTGAAAAAAAGCACGATGTCCCCCAAACGTATACAGGGCTTCAAACCATGCCTGAGAAAATTCAGAATCACGAAAGGAACCGATATGAAAAAGTTATTGGCGTTTTGATTTCCTCTTAAATTTAATTTAAGAGGAAATCAAAAAGACAATGCATCATCTGACTATTAATATCCATGGTGTCCTGGGAAGGGAGTGGTAAATTTAAAGGAAGGACAAAGGGAATTGCCCGCCCGAAAAATGTTTTGTGTTTTGGGGATTTTTTTGAATGGCCCATCTGCCTTCCTTCCAGCATTGGGGTGGACACAGGGCTAGCCTGGCAACCCAACCGAGTCTGTTCCTTCTTCCAGCGAGATCTCCATCGATTTTCTAGGAAATCAAAGTACCTCTGGACATCCAGAATATTGATACCCTTTATCCTCCCATCAGGAAATCCAAATTACCAGCCAAAAATCAATTTGGGCACCGCTGGGGACCGAAAACCGGTTTAGGCCCCACAAGGTTATTTAACGTTAACCTGTGGCCCCCAATCACACTTTCGGTCATGTGTCGGCATCGGCAATAACCTCGACCGACGGCCACTCCTCCCCTTGGAGCCGGAAGCACTGATTAGGTTATCTACGGGCACCAGATATCTGAAGCCACCTAAACAGTCAAAATTAGCCCCCTAATCTCACTCACCATGACCCGGCATTACAGAGAAGAGGGCATGCCCTGGTAAAATACTGAAAGGGCAGCAACCGGGAGAAGGCCAAATCTCCGGGGGCCTTATATAGAGTAGGGAAATGTAGGGACTCAATCGCCTGGCAATCCCTCCATTGGGAGCAGCTGAGTAGTGGGCCAGCATTGGAGGGGACTGTGCCCGTGAGCGGCTCATTCTTTGCAGAACAAACACTGTACCCGCTTGGCAGAGTTCGTGGGATGTGGAAGGGGGCTTCCTCGGCGTGGGGGGGGGGGGCATGAAAAACCCAGTGGGGAAGGACCGAAAAGGAATCTCGGGTACTCCAAGGGACCCAGGGAACGCGAGGGCTAGGGTACGGCCAAGCTGATTATTTTAAAAGAAGGAAAAATAAACCGAACTAAAAGTTTCCCTATCCAACATTCTGTCCTCATGAGGCGGGAATTAAATTAAATTTCTTTCGGTTGGGACAATGAGGACCCAACGAGACTGGAACTGGGACCCTGTCGATTTTGAACTGTCTACCCCAAGCGGTGGACCCTGGGAAAAGTGCTCTAAATGCCCCAGGGAAGTAAAATTGAAAAAAACCCACGATAGTCCCCAAAAGAATACAGGACTTTAAAACATGCCTTAGAAACCTCAGAACTACAAAAGGAACCGATATGAAAATGTAATTGGCGTTTTGAAAAAAGCCAATGCATCATCTGACTATTAATATCCATGGTGTCCCGGGAAGGGAGGTGGTTCCTTTAGAGGAAGGACAAAGGGAATTGCCCGTTCGAAAAATATTTCGTGTTTTGGGGATTTTTTTGATTGTACCATCCACCTTCCTTCCAGCATTGGGGTGGACACAGGGCTAGCCGGGCAACCCAAACGAGTCTGTTCCAGTTTCCAGAGTTATCTACATCGCTTTTCTAGGAAATCAAAGTGCCTGTGGACATCCAGAATATTGATACCCTTTATCCTCCCATCAGGAAATCCAAATTACCAGCCAAAAATCAATTTGGGCACCGCTGGCGACCAGAAACCGGTTTAGGCCCCCACACGGTTATTTAAGGTTAACCTATGACCCTGTGGCCCCAATCGTACTTTCGGGCTTGTGCGGGAATCGGGAATACCTTCGCCCGACGGCCACTCCTCCCCTTGGAGCCCAAAGCACTCAATTGGTTATCTACGGGCACCAGATATCTGAAGCTACCTAAAAATCGGTTTTGCGATCGTGGGCACAAATGAACAGATTTGTTCTGCCTTGAGCACCAACAAAGCGCTTCCTCTAGCTGGCCTAACTTGGGGAGAGTGATTTTCGTTTTAAAAATAGGGAGGTTTTGGGGTTTTGGATTAAAAGCCTTCTACAGTTGTTCCTTTTTATATGAGGAGGACTAGATAGAGAAAAAGGGAAAGGAAGCACCAGGAAAGAAAAGTTTGTGAACTACTCACTTGCAGGGGTTTTGTGGAGGAACAGCCACGTCTCCCAAGGCTCTGCGTCAGGGATTAATCTAAATAGAAAGAAAAAATAATTAGAGAAGCAGCTTGTCACAGTGTAAAGAGCGCGGGCTTTGGAGTCACAGGTCATGGGTTGAAATCCTGCCTCCACCAATTACCGGCTGTGTGACTTTGGACAAGTCACTTCACTTCTCTGTGCTTCGGTTCCCTCATCGGTAAAGTGGGGATTAAGGCTGTGAGCCCCGCTTTGGACAACCCAATTACCTTCTAACCTCTCACGCGCTCAGAACATTGCTTTGCCAATAATAAGTCCTTAATAAGTAATACTATATTAGATGGAAATATTATTCCAATGGAACTCGTGCAGCCATACCGTAACGGGGGCAGGTGGGTCATTCCGACCTCTCGGACCAAACTCGAGACGGCCCCCTCCGCACAGAGAAACTACACCTACAGTCATCTACCCACGACCCGACTCAGGATTAACAACACAAACTCAGACAGAGCCAAAGCCCCTATGTCCATCGATTTTCAACGACATCAAAGTGCCTTTGGACAGCCAGGATATTGATATCCTTTATCGTCCCGTAATGAAATCCACCTTACCAGCCAAAAATCAATTTGGGTACCGCTGGGGACCGAAAGCTTGTTTAGGCACCCCTACGGTTATGTGAGGGTTACCTTTGAACCTGTGGCACGAAAGCGTACTTTTGGGCAAGTGTGGGCATCGACAATACCCTCGACTCACGCCCCCTCCTCCCCTTGGTGCACAAAGCACTCATTAGGGTATCTACGTGCACCAGAAATCCGTTTGGACCCTGTTCCCACTAGAAAATCTATAGTGCCTTCCAGTGCACAAAATAAACAGATTTGGACTTTCGGGAGAACTAACAAACCGTTTGCTCTTGCAGGGTTAATGGGGAGATTGATTTATGTTTTAAAAATAGGGAGGTTGTGGGGTATTTGTTTAAAAGCCTTGCACAGTTGTTCCTTTTTATATGAGGAGGACAAGATGCTGGAAAATGGAGAGAAAACACCAAGAAAAAAATATTCTGTAAGCTACTCATTTGCAGAGGTTTTGTTGAGAAACACCCACGTTTCCCAAGGCTCTAGGTCAGTGATGAATCTAAAAAGAAGGACAGAAAAATAAGAATTAGAGTAGCAGCCTGGTTAAGTGGAAAGAACACAGGGTTTGGAGTCAGAGGTCCTGGGTTCAAATCCCACCTTCACCAATTACCGGCCTTGTAACTTTAGGCACATCACCTCACTTCTCTGTGCCTCGGTTCCCTCGTAGGTAAAGTGGGGATTAAGGCTGTGAGCGACCCGAGGGTCAAGCCGATTACCTTGTAAACTCTGCAGCGTTTAGAACAGTGCTTTGCCCGTAGTAAGTGCTTAAGAAATGCTAATATAACCGAAAACCGGTTTAGGCCACCACACGGTTATTTAAGGTTAACCTGCGGCCCGCAAACGCAATTTCGGGCATGTGTGGCCACTCCCCCCATTGGAGCCCAAAGCACTCATTAGATTATCTACGGGCACCAGATATCTATGTAGCCACCGAAAAATCGGTTTTCCGATCGTGGGCACAAATCAACAGATTTGTTCAACCATGAGCACCAAAGCGCTTGCTCTTGCTGGCTTCACATGGGGAGAGTGATTTTCATTTTAAAAATAGGGAGGTTGTGGGATTTTGGATTAAAAGCCTTCTACAGTTGTTCCTTTTTTATGAGGAGGACTAGATAGAGTAAAAGGGAAAGGAAGCACCAGGAAAAAAAAAAGTCTGTAAACTACTCACTTGCAGGGGTTTTCTGGAGGAACAGCCACGTCTACCAAGGCTCTGGGTCAAGGATTAATCTAAAGAGAAAGACAAAAATAATTAGAGAAAGAGCTTGTCACAGTGTAAAGAGCGCGGGCTTTGGAGTCAGAGGTCATGGGTTCAAATCCCGCCTCCACCAATTACCGGCTTTGAGACTTTGGACACGTCACTTCACTTCTCTGTGCCTCGGTTCCCTCATCGGTAAAGTGGGGATGAAGGCTGTGAGACCCGCGTTGGACAATCCGATTACCTTGTAACCTTTGCCGCGCTCAGAACAGTGCTTTGCACATAATAAGTCCTTAATAAATAATACTACATTACATGAAATTACTATTCCAATGTAACTCTTGCAGCCATACCGTAACTGGGTCAGGTGGGACATTCTGAGCTCTCGGACCAAACTCGAGACGGCCCCCTCCGCACAGAGAAACTACACCTACAGGCATCTGACCACGAACCGACTCAGGATCAATAACACAAACTCAGACAGAACCAAAGTTCCTAACCCCAGAAAGCAGTGAAAATGTCAAAATTAGCCCCCTATCCTCACGCAACTTGACCCGGCAATATAGAGAAGATGGCAGGCACTGGAAAGATACTGAAACGGCAGGGCCCGGTAGAAGGCCGGGCCTCCGGTGGCCTTATATAGAGTAGGTAAAAGTCAGGACTGAATTGCCTGGCAATCCCTTTATTGGGAGCAGCTGAGTAGTGGGCCAACATTGGAGGGTACTGTGCCCGTGAGCGGCTCACTCTTTGCAGAACAAACACCGTACCCTCTTGGCAGATTGCGTGGGATGTGAAGGGGGGCTTCCTCGGCAGGGGGTGGCATGAAAAACCCAGTGGGGAAGGATCGAAAAAGAATCTCGGGTACTCCAAGGGACCCAGGGAATGGGAGGGCTAGGGTACGGCCTAGCTGACTATTTAAAAAGGAAAATAAACCGAACTAAAAGTTTCTCGATCCAACATTCTGTCCCCATGAGGAGGGAATTAAATCAAATTTCTTTCGGTTTGGACAGTGAGGACCCAACGAGACTGGAACTGGGATCCTGCCGATTTAGAGCTGTCTACCCCCAAGAGGTGGACCCTGGGAAGAGTGCCCTAAATTCCCCAGGGAAAGAAAATTGAAAAAAAAACCAACGAAGGCCTCCAAAAAATACAGGGCTTTAAAACATGCCTTAGAAACCTCAGAACCACAAAAGGAACCGAAATGAAAAAAGTAATTGGCGTTTTGATTTCCTTTTAAATTTATTTAATTTAAGAGGAAATCAAAAAGCCAATGCATCATCTGACTATTAATATCCATGGTGTCCCGGGAAGGAAGGTGGTTCCTTTAAAGGAAGGACAATGGGAATTACCCTCCCGAAAAATTTTTCGTGAATTTTTTGAATAGCCCATCCACCTTCCTTCCAGCATTGGGGTAGACACAGGGCTAGTCGGGCAACCCAACCGAGGCTGTTCCATTTTCCAGAGTGATCTGCATCGATTTTCTAGGAAATGAAAGTACCTTTGGACATCCAGAATATTGATACCCTTTATCCTCCCATCAGGAAATCCAAATTACGAGCCAAAAATCGATTGGGGCACCGCTGGGGACCAAAAACCGGTTTAGGCCCCCACACGGTTATTTAAGATTAACCTATGAACCTGTGGCCCCCAATCGCACTTTCGGGCATGTGTTGGCATCGGCAATACCCTCTACCGACGGCCACTCCTCCCCTTGGAGCCCAAAGCACTCATTAGGTTATCTACGGGCACCAGATATCTGAAGCCACCTAAAAATCGGTTTTGCGATCGTGGGCACAAATCAACAGATTTGTTCTGCCATGAGCACCAACAAAGCGCTTGCTCTTGCTGGCTTCACATGAGGACAGTGATTTTCGTTTTAAATATAGGGAGGTTTTGGATTAAAAGCCTTCTACAGTTGTTCCTTTTTTTATGAGTAGGATTAGAAAGAGAAAAAGGGAAAGGAAGCACCAGGAAAAAAAGTCTGTAAACTACTCACTTGCAGGGGTTTTGTGGAGGAACAGGCACGTCTCCCAAGGCTATGGGTCAGGGATTAATCTAAATAGAAAGGCAAAAATAATTAGAGAAGCAGCTTTTCACAGTGTGAAGAGCACGGGCTTTGGAATCACAAGTCATGGGTTCAAATCCCGCCTCCACCCATTACCGGCTTTGTGACTTTGGACACGTCACTTCACTTCTCTGTGCCTCGGTTCCCTCATCGGTAAAGTGGGGATTAAGGCTGTGAGCCCTGCGTTGGACAATCCGATTACCTTGTAACCTCTGTCGCGCTCAGAACAGTGCTTTGCACATAATAAGTCCTTAATAAATAATACTACATTACATGGAATTATTTTTCCAATGGAACTCGTACAGCCATACCGTAAATTGTGTAGGTAGGTCATTCTGACCTCTCGGACCAAACTCGAGACGGCCCCCTCTGCACAGAGAAACTACACCTACAGGCATCTGCCCACGACCCGACTCAGGATCAACAACACAAATTCAGACAGAGCCAAAGCCCCTACCCACAGCGAGCAGTGAAAAGGTCAAAATCAGCCCCCTAACCTCACTCACCATGACCCGGCAATACAGAGAAGAGGGCAGGCCTGGTAAGATACTGAAACGGCAGCAACCGGGAGAAGGCCAAATCTCCGGAGGCCTTATATAGAGTAGGGAAATGTCGGGACTCAATCGCCTGGCAATCCCTTCATTGGGAGCAGCTGAGTAGTGGGCCACCATTAGAGGGGACTGTGCCCGTGAGCGGCTCACCCTTTGCAGAATAAACACCGTACCAGCTTGGCAGAGTGCGTGGGATGTGGAGGGGGGCTTCCTCGGCAGGGGGTGGCATGAAGAACCCATTGGGGAAGGACCGAAAACGAATCTCGGGTACTCCAATGGACCCAGGGATATCTGGTGCCCGTAGATAATCTAATGAGTGCTTTGGGCTCCAATGGGAGGAGTGGCCGGTGGTCGTGCGGATTTTCGAAGCCCACACATGCCCGAAATTGAGTTTGTGGGCCACAGGTTAACCTTAAATAACGTGTGGTGGCCTAAACCGGTTTTCGGTTATAATAGCATTTCTTAAACACTTACTACATGCAAAGCACTGTTCTAAACGCTGCAGAGTTTACAAGGTAATCGGCTTGTCCCTCGGGGGGCTCACAGCCTTAATCCCCACTTTACCTACGAGGGAACCGAGGCAAAGTGAAGTGGAGCGACGTGCCCAAAGTCACGCGGCCGGGAATTGGTGGAGGCGGGATTTGAACCCAGGACCTCTGACTCCAAACCCTGTCTTCTTTCCTCTTAGCCAGGCTGCTAGTATAATTCTTATTTTTCTATCTTTCTTTTTCGATTCATCACTGACCTAGAGCCTTGGGAAACGTGGCTGTTCCTCTACAAAACCTCTGCAAGTGAGTAGCTTACAGAATATTTTTTTCCTGGTGCTTTCTCTCCCTTTTCCCGCATCTTGTCCTCCTCATATAAGAAGGAACAACTGTGCAAGGCTTTTAAACAAATACCCCACAACCTCCCTATTTTTAAAGCATAAATCAATCTCCCCAAATTAACCCTGCAAAAGCAAACGGTTTGTTAGTACTCCCGACCGACCAAATCTGTTTATTTTGTGCACAGGAAGGCACTACAGATTTTCTGGTGGGCACAGGGTCCAAACGGATTTCTGGTGCACGTAGATACCCTAATGAGTGCTTTGTGCACCAAGGGGAGGAGGGGGCGTGAGTCGAGGGTATTGTCGATGCCCACACTTGCCCAAAAGTACGCTTTTGTGCCACAGGTTCAAAGGTAACCCTCACATAACCGTAGGGGTGCCTAAACAAGCTTTCGGTCCCCAGCGGTACCCAAATTGATTTTTGGCTGGTAAGGTGGAATTCATTACGGGGCGATAAAGGAGATCAGTATCCTAGCTGTCCAGAGTCACTTTGATGTGGTCGAAAATCGATGGACATCACTCTGGAAAATGGAAGAAACTCGATTGGGCTGCCCGACTAGCCATGTGTCCACAACAACGCTGGAAGGAAAGTTAATGGGGCATTAAAAAAATCCCTAAAACACGAAAAAATTTTCGGGCCGCCAATTCCCTTTGTCCATCCTATAAAGTAACCCCTTGCCTTCTCGTGTGACCATGGATATTAATGTTCAGATGATGCATTGGCTTTTTACATTACTCTTAAATTGATTAATTAATTTTAATTAATAAAATGAATTAATTTAATGATTTAAATTATTTATATTTAAGAGGAAATCAAAAAGGCAATTCCTTTTTCATTTCGGGTGCTGTTCTGGTTCTGAGATTGCTAAGGCATGTTTTAAACCCCTCTATACCTTTGGGGGCCATCGTGGGTTTTATTCAATTTTATTTGCCTGTGACATTTATGGCATTCTTTCAGGCGTCCACCTTTTGGGGTAGACAGTTGAAGATAGTCAGGGTCCCAGTTCCAGTCCCGCTGGTCCTCACTGTCCAAATCGTAAGACATTTGATATGATTCCCGCCTCTTGGGGACAGAATGTTGGATCGGAAAGCGTTGAGTTTGTTTTTTTCCTTCTTTTTAAATAATCAGCTAGGCCGTAACCTAGCTCACCCATCCCCCGGGTCCCTTGGAGCACCCGAGATTCCTTTTAGGTCCTTCCCTACTCGGTTTTCCGTGCCACCGGCTGCCGAGGAAGCCCCCCTCCGCCTCCTCCGCACTCTGCCAAGTAGGAATGGTGTTTGTTCTGCAAAGGATGAGCGGCTCCCGGGCACAGTCCCCTTCAATGGTCGCCCACTGCTCAGCTGCTCCGAATCAAGGGATTGCCCGGGGGTTGAGCCCCGCCCCTTCCCAACTCTGTATATGGCCCCCATAGCGGTGGCCTTCTCTCAGCTGCTGCCACGTCAGTACCTTCCCATTCTCTGCCCTCTCAGATGTTGCCTCTTCAGTACCTTCCCAGTTCCTGCCCTCCTCTCTGGGTTTCCGGATCATGGTGAGTGAGGGTAGGAGGCTTATTTTGACATTTGCACTGCTCTCTGTCGTTAGGGGCTTTGGCTCAGTCAGAGTTTGTGTTGTTGAGCCTGAGTTGAGCCTGCTTGCCGTGTGCCAGGAGATCATCGCCCGCTGGGCAGAGGCCCAGGCCGCCGCCGCCCCCGCCGAGAGAAAGGAAGAGCGCCGCCACAGACGCCCGGGACTCCGTTTCCGAGAGGCCCGCCCGCCCGCCATCACACCGCGCGGCCTTGCTGCTCCTGGAATGATCCTCTCCTCAGAGTGCGCCGCCATAGACGCCCGGGACTCCGTTCCCGAGAGGCCCGCCCGCTATCACACCGCGTGGCCCCCGCTGCACCCGGAAGGCTTCTCTCCTCAGTGCGACGCCACAGACGCCCGAGACTTCGTTCCCGAGAGGCCCGCCCGCCCGCCCTCCCGCCATCACACCGCGCAGCCTTGCTGCTCCTGGAAGGATCCTCTCCTCAGAGCGCGCCGCCATAGACGCCCGGAACTCCATTCCCGAGAGGCCCGCCTCCCCGCCATTACACCGCGTGGCCCCCGCTGCTTCCGGAAGAATCCTCTCCTCAGAGCGCCGCCATAGAGGCCCGGGACTCCGTTCCCGAGAGGCCCGCCCGCTCGCCATCACACCGCGCGGCCTTGCTGCTCCTGGAAGGATCCTCTCCTCAGAGCGCGCCGCCATGGACGCCCGGGACTCCGTTCCCGAGAGGCCCGCCTCCCCGCCATCACACCGCGTGGCCCCCCGCTGCTCCAGGAATGATCCTCTCCTCAGAGCCCCCCCATAGACGCCCGGGACTCCGTTCCCGAGAGGCCCGCCCGCCCGCCATCACAATGCATGGACGCCGCTGCTCCCGGAAGGATCCTCTCCTCAGAGCGCCTCCATAGACGTCCGGGACTCCGTTCCCGAGAGGCCCTCCCGCCATCACACCGCATGGACCCCGCTGCTCCCGGAAGTATCCTCTCCTCAGAGGGACAGAGAGGCCCGCCATAGACGCCCGGGACTCCGTTCCCGAGAGGCCCGCCCGCCATCACACCGCGTGGCCCCTGCTGCTCCCGGAAGACTCCTCTCCTCCGAGCGCCGCCATGAACGCCTGCTGCTTCCACCCCCACCCACTTAAGCGACCTTCCTTATAGTGCCCCCCAACCCCCCTTCCTGGTCCGGTCCGCCATAGACTCCATTGACTCCCCCACCCCACCCCGGGAAAAAGGCCCTTGTTATCACCACGTTACATTAACAACAACATCATTCGCACCTACTCAGCCTTCTTGTCCCGCCATCGACCCCCAGCCCATGTCCTCCCCCGGGCCTGGAATGCCCTCCCTCTGCCCATCCACCAGGCTAGCTCTCTTCCTCCCTTCAAGGCCCTACTGAGAGCTCATCTCCTCCAGGAGGCCTTCCTAGACTGAGCCCCTTCCTTCCTCTCCCCCTCGTCCCCCCTCCATCCCCCGCATCTTACCTCCTTCCCTTCCCCACCGTACCTGTATATATGTATATATGTTTGTACATATTTGTTACTCTATTTTACTTGTACCTATCTATTCTATTTTATTTTGTTAGTATGTTTGCTTTTGTTCTCTGTCTCCCCCTTCTAGACTGTGAGCCCACTGTTGGGTAGGGACTGTTTCTATATGTTGCCAGCTTGTACTTCCCAAGAGCTTAGTACAGTGCTCTGCACACAGAAAGCGCTCAGTAAATACGATTGATTGATTGATTGAGTATGGCCGTGGGAAGATCCTTGTAGGGGTAGCGTCTCTGTGCCGGGGGGGGGCGTCTTGGTTTTGGGTCCAGAGGACAGGATGACCCACCTGCCTCAGCTACGGTATGTCTGCACCAGTGTCATAGGAATAATAATTCAATCTATTATAATAGCATTTCTTAAGCACTTACTACGTGCAAAGCACTGTTCTAAGCGCTGCAGAGGTTACAAGGTAATCGGCTTGTCCCTCGGGGGGCTCACAGCCTTAATCCCCACTTTACCGACCAGGGAACCGAGGCACAGTGAAGTGAAGTGACGTGCCCAAAGTCTAACGGCCGGTAATTGGTGGAGCCGGGATTTGATCCCAGGACCTCTGACTCCAAACCCTGTGTTCTTTCCACTGAGCCACGCTGTTTCTCTAATTCTTATTTTTCTGTCTTTCTTTTTAGATTCATCACTGACCCGGAGCCTTGGGAGACGTGGCTGTTCCTCAACAAAACCTCTGCAAGTGAGTAGCTTACAGAATTAGTTTTTTCCTGGTGCTTTCTCTCCCTTTTCCGGCATCTAGTCCTCCTCATTAAAAAAGGAACAACTGTACAGGCTTTCAAACAAATACCCCACAACCTCCCTACTTTTAAAACATAAATCAATCTCCCCAAATTAACCCTGCAAGAGCAAACGGTTTGTTAGCGCTCCTGGTAGACCAAATCTGTTTGTTTTGTGCCCAGGTGGTACTACATATTTTTTGGTGGGCAGAGGGTCCAAACGGATTTCTAGTGCTCCTGGATACCCTAATGAGTGCTTAGGGAACCAAGGGGGGAGGGGAGGTGGGGGAGGGGGTCGAGGGTGTTATCGATGCCCACACATTGCCAAAAGTGCGATTGGGGCCACAGGGTCACAAGTAAACCTTAAATAACCGTACAGGGGCCTAAAGAGTTTTCCCGTACCCAGCGATGCCCAAATTGATTTTTGGCTGGTAATTTGGTTTTCCTGATGGGAGGATAAAGGATATCAATATTCTGGATGTCCAGAGCTACTTTGAGTTCCTTGAAAATCGATGGAGATCACTCTGGAAATTGGAGCAGACTCGGCTGGGCTGCCCGGATAGCCATATGTCCACCCCAATGCTGGAAGGAAGGTGGATGGGTCTTTAAAGAAAAATTCCTCGAAACACGAAAATTTTTCGGGCCGGCAATTCCCTTTGTCCATCCTATAAAGGAACCATCTCCCTTACCGGGACAACATGCATATTACTATTCAGATGATGCATTGGCTTTTTGATTTCCTCTTAAATTAAATAAATATAAAAGGAAATTAAAACGCCAATTACTTTTTCATTTCGGTTCCTGTTGTGGTCCTCAGGTTTCTAAGGCATGCTTTAAACCCCTCTATTCTTTTGGGGGCCATCGTGATTTTTTTCAATTTTATTTCCCTGTGGGATTTAGGGCACACTTCCCGGGGTCCACCTCTTGGTGTGGACAGTTTAAGATCGGCAGGGTTCCAGTTCCAGTCCCGTTGGTTCTTCACTGTCCAAATCGAAAGAAATTTGATTTAATTCCCGCCTCTTGGGGACCGAATGTTGGATCGGAAAACTTATAGTTCGTTTTATTTTTCCTTCTTTTTAAATAATCAGATAGGCTGTACCCTAGCTCTCTCATCCCCTGGGTCCCTTGGAGTACCCGAGATTCTTTTTCGGTTCTTCCCTACTGGGTTTTCCATACCACCGGCTGCCGAGGAAGCCCCCTCCTCTTCACACACACTCTGCCAAGCAGGCAAGGTGTTTGTTCTGCAAATGATGAGCGGCTCCCGGGCACAGTCCCCACCAATAGTGGCCCAATGCACAGCTGCTCCCAATCAAGGGATTGACAGGCTGTTGAGCAAGGGCCCCACCTCTTTCCTTCTCTATATAAGGCCCCCGGAGCGTGGGCCTCCTCTAAGCTGCTGCCTCTTCAGTGCCTTCCCAGTGCCTGCCCTCCTCTCTGTGTTCCCGCGTCATGGTGAGTGAGGGTAGGGGGCTCATTTTTATATTACACTGCTCTCTGTGGTTAGGGGCTTTGGCTCTGTCAGAGTTTATGTTGTTGAGCCTGAGTCGGGCCGTGGGTAGTTGCTTGTAGGGGTAGCGTCTCTGTGCGGAGGGGGCCGTCTCGGGTTTGGTCCCAGGGGACAGGATGACCCACCTGCCTCAGGTACGGTATGGCTGCACCAGTTCCATCGGAATAATAATTCCATCTATTATAATAGCATTTCTTAAGCACTTACTAGGTGCAAAGCACTGTTCTAAGCGCTGCAGAGCTTACAAGGTAATCGGTTTGTCCCTCGGGGGGCTCACAGCCTTAATCCCCACTTTAACGACGAGGGAACCGATTCACAGAGAAGTGAAGTGACGTGTCCAAAGTCACATGGCCGGTAATTGTTGGAAGCGGGATTTGAACCCAGGACTTCTGACTCCAAACACTGTGTTCTTTCCACGGAGCCACGCTGCTTCTCTAATTCTTATTTTTTTGTCTTTTTAGATTCATCACTAACCCAGAGCCTTGGGAGACATGGCTGTTCCTCAACAAAACCACTGCAAGTGAGTAGCTTACAGAATATGTTTTTTCCTGGTGCGTTCTCTTCCTTTTCCCGCATCTAGTCCTCCTCATATAAAAAGGAACAACTGTGCAAGGCTTTTAAACAAATACCCCACAACCTCCCTATTATTAAAACATAAATCAATCTCCCCAAATTAACCCTGCAAGAGCAAACAGTTTGTTAGTGCTCCCGACAGACCAAATCTGTTTATTTTGTGCCCAGGATGGCACTACAGATTTTCTGGTGGGCAAAGGGTCCAAACGGATTTCTGGTGCTCGTGGATACCCTAATGAGTGCTTTGGGCACCAAGGGGGGGGGGTGGGGGCGTCGGTTGAGGGAATTGTCGATGCCCACACTTGCCCGAAATTGCGATTGTGGGTCACAGGTTAACCTTAAATATCCGTGCGGGGGCATAAAATGGTTTTCGGTCCCCAGTGGTGCCCAAATTGAATTTTGGCTGGTAATTTGGATTTCCTGATGGGAGGATAAAGGATATCAATATTCTGGATGTCCAGAGGTACTTTGATGTCCTTGGAAAATCGATAGAGATCACTCTGGAAAATGGAACAAACTCGGTTTGACTACCCGGATAGCCATATGTCCACCCCAATGCTGGAAGGAAGGTGGATGGACCATTAAAGAAAAATGCCTCAAAACAGGAAAATTTTATAGTTTGTCCATATTATAAAGGAACCATCTCCCTTACCTGGACACCACACATATTAATAGTCAGATGATGCACAAAACGCCAATTACTTTTTCATTTCGGTTCCTTTTGTGGTTCTGAGGTTTCTAAGGCATGCTTTCTAAGGCATGTGATTTTTTTTCAATTTTATTTCCCTGTGGGATTTAGGGCACACTTCCCGGGGTCCATCTCTTGGGGTAGACATTTGAAGATAGTCCGGGTTCCAGTCCCGTTGGGTTCTCACTGTCCAAATCGTAAGAAATTTGATATGATTCTCGCCTCTTGGAGAGGGAATGTTGGATCGGTAAACGTTTAGTTTGTTTTTTTTTCCTTCTTTTTAAATAACCAGCTAGGCCGTGCCGTAGCTCTCCCAACCCCCGGGTCCCTTGGAGCACCCGAGATTCCTTTTAGGTCCTTCCCTACTGGGTTTTCCGTGCGACCGGCAGCCGAAGAAGCCCTCCTCCGCAATCTGCCAAGCAGGCATGGTGTTTGTTTTGCAAAGGATGAGCGGCTCCCGGGCACAGTCCCCTTCAATGGTCGCCCACTGCTCAGATGCTCCCAATCAAGGGATTGTCCGGCGGTGGAGCACCGCCCCTTCCCAACTCTGTATACGGCCCCCGTAGCGTTGGACATCTCTCAGCTGCTGCCACTTCAGTAACTTCCCAGTGCCTGCCCTCTCAGCTGTTGCCTCTTCAGTACCTTCCCAGTTACTGCCCTCCTCTCTGGGTTCTCGGGTCATGGTGAGTGAGGGTAGGGGGCTTATTCTGATATTTTCACTGCTCTCTGTGGTTAGGGGCTTTAGCACGGCCAGAGATTGTGTTGTTGAGCCTGAGTAGGGTCGTGGGCAGATCCTTGTAGGGGTAGCGTCTCTGTGCGGGGGGGGGGGGCGTCTCGGGTTTAGGTCCAGAGGACAGGATGACCCACCTGCCTCAGCTACGGTATGGCTGCACCAGTTTCATAGGAATAATAATTCAATCTATTATAATAGCATTTCGTAAGCACTTACTACGTGCAAAGCACTGTTCTAAGCGCTGCAGAGGTTACAAGGTAATAGGTTTGTCCCTCGGGGGGCTCACAGCCTTAATCCCCACTTTACCGACGAAGGAACCGAGGCAAAGTGAAGTGATGTGCCCAAAGTCTAACGGACGGTAATTGGTGGAGGCGGGATTTGAACCCAGGACTTCTGACTCCAAACCCTGTGTTCTTTCCACTGAGCCACGCTGCTTCTCTAATTCTTATTTTTCTGTCTGTCTTTTTAGATTCATCACTTACCCAGAGCCTTGGGAGACGTGGCTGTTCCTCAACAAAACCACTGCAAGTGAGTAGCTTACAGAATTTGTTTTTTCCTGGTGCTTTCTCTCCATTTTCCCGCATCTAGTCCTCCTCATAAAAAAAGGAGCAACTGTACAAGGCCTTTAAACAAATACCCCACAACCTCCCTATTTTTAAAACATAAATCAATCTCCCCAGATTAACCGTGCAGGAGCAAACGGTTTGTTAGTGCTCCGGGGAGGCCAAATCTGTTTGTTTTGTGCCCAGGATGGCACTACAGATTTTTTGGTGGGCAGAGGGTCCAATCGGATTTCTGGTGCTCGTGGATACCATAATGAGTGCTTAGGGCACCAAGGGGAGAAGGGGGCGTGTAGCGGAAGAGGGGAGGGGGTCGAGGGTGTTATCGATGCCCACACTTGGCCAAAAGTGCGATTGGGGGCCACAGGGTCCCAAGTAAACCTTAAATAACCGTGGAGGGGCCTAAAGAGTTTTCCCGTACCCAGCGATGCCCAAATTGATCTTTGGCTGGTAATTTGGTTTTCCTGATGGGAGGATAAAGGATATCAATATTCTGGATGTCCAGAGGTACTTTGACTTCGTTGAAAATCGATGGAGATCACTCTCGAAAATGGAACAGACTCGGTTGGGCTGCCCAGATAGCCATATGTTCACCCCAATGCTGGAAGAAAGGTGGATGGGCCATTAAAGAAAAATTCCTCGAAACACGAAAATTTTTCGGGCCGGCAATTCCCTTTGTCCATCCTATAAAGGAACCATCTCCCTTACCGGGACAACATGCATATTAATATTCAGATGATGCATTGGCTTTTTGATTTCCTCTTCAATTAAATAAATTTTAAACAGTATGAAACAGATAAATAAATTTAAGAGGAAATCAAAACGCCAATTACTGTTTCATTTCGGGTTCCTGTTGTGGTCCTCAGGTTTCTAAGGCATGTTTTAAACCCCTCTATTCTTCGGGGGCCATCGTGATTTTTTTTCAATTTTATTTCCCTGTGAGATTTAGGGCACACTTCTCGGGGTCCACCTCTTGGTGTGGACAGTTCATGTTCGGCAGGGTCCCAGTTCCAGTCCCGTTGAGTACTCACTGTACAAATCGAAAAAAATTTGATTTAATTCCCGCTCCTTGGGGACCGAATGTTGGATCGGGAAACCACCTCCCTTCCCGGGACATCATAGATATTTATAGCCAGATGATGCATTGGCTTTTTGATTTCCTCAAATTAAATGAATGTAAGAGGAAATCAAAACGCCAATTAATTTTTCATATCGGTTCCTTTTGTGGTTCTGAGGTTTCTAAGACATGTTTTAAAGCCCTGTATTCTTTTGAGGGCCATTGTGGTTTTTTTCAACTTTATTTACCTGGGGGATTTAGGGCACTCTTCCCAGGGTCAACCTCTTGTGGTAGACAGTTCAAAATCGGCAGGGTCCCAGTTCCAGTCTCGTTGGGTCCTCATTGTCCAAACCGAAAGAAATTTGATTTAATTCCCGCCTCATGGGGACAAAATGTTGGATCGGGAAACCTTTAGTTCGGTTTATTTTTCGTTCTTTTTAAATAATCATCTAGGCCGTACCCTAGCCCTCCCATTCCATGGGTCCCTTGGATTACCCGACATTACTTTTCGGTCCTTCCCCACTGGACTTTCCATGCCACCATCTGCCGAGGAATTCCCCATCCACATCCCACGCACTCTGTCAAGCGGGTACGGTGCTTGTTCTACAAAGAGTGAACCGCTCACGGGTACAGTCCCCTCCAATGGTCGCCCACTACTCAGCTGCTCCCAATGAAGGGATTGCCAGGCGATTGAGTCCCGACCTTTCCCTACTCTATGTAAGGCCCCCGGAGGTTTGGCCTTCTCCCGGTTGCTGCCGTTTTAGTATGTTAACAGTGCCTGCCCTGTTCTCTATATTGTCGGATCATGGCGAGTGAGGTTAGGGGGCTAATTTTGACCTTTTCACTGCTCTCTGGGGGAAGGGGATTTGGCTCTGTCTGAGATTGTGTTGTTGATCCTGAGTCGGGTCGTGGGCAGATGCCTGTAGGTGTAGTTTCTCTGTGCAGAGGGGGCCGTCTCGAGTTTGGTCCGAGAGGTCAGAATGACCCACCTGCCCCATTTGCGGTATGGCTGCACGAGTTCCATTGGAAAAATAATTCCCTGCAATGTAGTATTATTTATTAAGGACTTATTATGTGCAAAGCACTGTTCTGAGCGCGGCAGAGGTTACAAGTTAATCGGATTGTCCAACGCGGGGCTCAAAGCCTTAATCAACACTTTACCGATGAGGGAACGGAGGCACAGAGAAGTGAAGTGATGTGTCCAAAGTCACAAAGCCGGTAATTGGTGGAGGCGGGATTTGAACTGATTACCTGTGACTCCAAAGCCCGCGCTCTTTACACTGTGACAAGCTGCTTCTCTCATAATGTTTTCTTTCTATTTAGATTAATCCCTGACCCAGAGCCTTGGGAGACGTGGCTGTTCCTCCACAATACCCCTGCAAGTGAGTAGTTTACAGACTTTTTTTCCTGGTTCTTCCTTTCCCTTTTTCTCTATCTAGTCCTCCTCATAAAAAAGGAACAACTGCAGAAGGCTTTTAATCCAAAACCCTAAACCTCCCTATTTTTAAAACGAAAATCACTCTCCCCAGGTGAAGCCAGCAAGAGCAAGCCCTTTGGAGCTCATGGCAGAACAAATCTGTTGATTTGTGCCCACGATCGCAAAACCGATTTTTAGGTGGCTTCAGATATATGGTGCCCGTAGATAACCTAATGAGTGCTTTGGGCTCCAAGGGGAGGGGTAGCCGTCTGTCGAGGGTATTCCCTATGCCCACACATGCCCGAAAGTGCGATTGAGGGCCACAGGGACATAGGTTAACCTTAAATTATAGTGTGGGGGCCTCAACCGGTTTTCGGTCCCCAGCGGTGCCCAAATTGAGTTTTGGTTAGTAATTTGAATTTCCTGATGGGAGGATAAAGGATATCAATATTCTGGATGTCCAGAGGTACATTGCTTTCCTAGAAAATCGATGGAGATCACTGTGAAAAGTGGAACAGACTCGGTTGGGTTGCCCGGCTAGCCCTGCCTCCACCCCATTGCTAGAAGGAAGGTGGATGGGCCATTCAAAAAATCCCCAAAACACGAAAACCTTTTCGTGCCGGCAATTCAATTTGTCCATTCTCTAAAGGAACCACCTCGCTTCCCGGGCACCATGGATATTAATAGTCAGATGATGCATTGGCTTTTTGATTTCCTCTTAAATGAATTTAAGAGGAAATCAAAACGGCAGTTACTTTTTCATATCGGTTCCTTTTGTGGTTCTGAGGCTTCTAAGGCATGTTTTAAAGCCCTGTATTCTTTTGTGGGCCATCGTGGTTTTTTTCAATTTTATTTCCCTGGGGAATTTAGGGCACTCTTCCCGGTGTCCACCTCTTGGGGTAGACAGTTCAAAATCGGCAGGGTCCCATTTCCAGTCTTGTTGGGTCCTCACTGTCCAAACCGAAAGAAATTTGATTTAATTCCCGCCTCATGGGGACAGAATCTTTGATCGGGAAACTTTTGGTTCGGTTTATTTTTCCTTCTTTTTAAATAATCAGCTAGGCTGTACCCTAGCTCTCCCATTCCCTGGGTCCCTTGGAGTACCCGAGATTACATTTCTGTCCTTCCCCACTGGGTTTTTCATGCCACCCCCAGCCAAAGAAGCCCTCCTCCACATCCAACGCACTCTGCCAAGCAGGTACGGTGTTTGTTCTGCAAAGAATGAGCCGCTCACGGGCACAGTCCCCTCCAATGGTGGGCCACTACACAGCTGCTCCCAATGAAGGCATTGCCAGGCGGTTGAGTCCCGACCTTTCCCTACTCTATATAAGGCCCCCGGAGATTTGGCCTTCTCCCGCTTGCTGCCGTTTCAGTATCTTACCAGTGCCTGCCCTTTTCTTTGTATTGCCGGGTCATGGTGAGTGAGGTTAGGGGGCTTATTTTGACCTTTTCACTGCTCTCCGTGGGTAGGGGCTTTGGCTCTGTCTGAGTTTGTGTTGTTGATCCTGAGTCGAGTGGTGGGCAGATGCCTGTAGGTGTAGTTTCTCTGTGCGGAGGGGGCCGTCTCTAATTTGGTCCGAGAAGTCAGAATGACCCACCTGCCCCATTTACGGTATGGCTGCACAAGTTCCATTGGAATAATATTTCCATCTAATATAGTATTATTTTTAAGGACTTATTATGTGAAAAGCACTCTTCTGAGCGCGGCAGAGATTACAAGGTAATGGGGTTGTCCAAAGCGGGGCTCACAGCCTTAATCCCCACTTTACCGATGTGGGAACTGAGGCACAGAGAAGGGAATTGACGTGTCCAAAGTCATACAGCCTGTAATTGGTGGAGGAGGGATTTGAACTCATGACCTCTGACTCCAAAACCCGCGCCCTTTACATTGAGCCACGCTGCTTCTCTAATTGTTTTTGTCTTTCTATTTAGATTAATCACTGACCCAGAGCCTTGGGAGACGTGGCTCCCCTCTAACTTCCGGCCTTGCTCTCCCTGTTCTACCAGCTCTGGTGTCCCTCTACCTCTGTGGTGTATGAAGGCACAGACTCTGGCTAGGGTAAGCATGAAATCGTTTATTGGGTTAAGCAGCAAGACTTTTGTATCCTTCAGTCACATTCTGTATTTTTCCATGTTCCTGTGTTTATAGCTAACACAGCAATTCTGTAACCTTCAAGGCCAGTAACAAGTAACACCCGTCTGGGCAAGGTCGTAGGGCCGATAAAAAGTAACTCTTGCCTGTACAAGGCTGTGATAACAGAGACCAGCCTTTTGGCCACAGCTCTCCTCTCGGTTCCTTGTTTACTTGGCCCTGCTGTTCCGTACATCTCCCTCTCTTTCGTTTAAATATAAAGAGTGCATCTAAAGAAGAGAAACAATTCCCATACCATACATTGGTCAGGTTAATACAGTAAGTGTGGTTGCACTGGTTTATGGGAGCCGCTTGTGCCATCGTAAAGACGTAGGGATGTGAAGTGCAAATCATAATTGGATCAGTTCGTACCTGTGTAGCGTTAGCAGTATGATTAGACAGGGTGAGATTCCATAAGGTACGATTAATAAACGCGAAGCCTAAATGCCAAATTCCCCTATGTAAGGGTGAGGCGGTGTTTTTGGTGGGCATATAAAACTGTAAGAGGGGCCTAGCCAGCCCACCGCCATGCCAGGATGCACTGTGGTTATGGATGCCGAACCCGACAGAGTGGTTGCTCGCCGGGTCCCACAAAACCCCATGAGGGCCCCAGTCCAAAATTGTTCCCGTAGTTCCGTTGACGCTAACGGGATCAGGACCGAGCCTGCGACATGGCTGCCAGTTTATCCGTGCGTTGTTTACGAGTGGGTCCTCCGTACAACGGGGCACGTCGGGGATATCTATCCCCACTTTCGTCAGGTTGTGGAGAGACGATGTTCCAGACGCACCCGGGATGCTTATTAAAGTGTAATTCTTTGTTGCACGTTTATCCCTCACTATCAGGTGTTGCTGAGGTGACACCGGGATACGGCCGATGTTGCTGTCATTGCTAGTTGTCAGGCAAAGGGGTGGAAGGTCAGTTACAAACTCAGTATTGTTGATATCAAAACAACTAGTATTGTTAGATCGTCCAGCTGTCGCCGGGGGCATCCATACCCCACCTATCCATTCAGTGTTATACGATTCAGAGACAGCCACTATTAGATTCTGTAACCCATAATTAGAGACTGTTAGAGACTGCAACCCATAATTAAGAACACATTTCCGCAACTCCTTAATCAACTCATAAGGGAGCGCGTCATACTGAGCCGGCAGTCCGGGAAGATACACCACCGGCATCTCTTGCAGTAGCTGTACATCCCCTCGGCGCATTGCCTCCATCCGGCAGCCCGAAAGGGCCCCGGTATAGGCAGGCTGCGCCGTAGCAGGCGCAGCATATACATATGGCAGCGCAGCAGACAAAGGGGGTGCAAGGGGGGGAGGGTTAACGATCGACAAACGGGATACCGCCTGCAGGCTCTGGGTCTGCAAAATGTCCTTTGCTGGGGGTGCGGCAGCAGCCGTCTTTGTAAGAGGGGCCAAAGGCGGCTATAGATCAGATCTCTTCTTCGGGTCTGCAATCCCAGAGTCAGAAAGATCGCCAGAGTCATTATGATCCTGGTCCCGATACAAGTCCTCGGGATCCGGAACAGCAGGGTACACCGGCTCCAATTCTTCTGTTGAAGGCAAAACGTCAAAGGACAGGGGGTCCTCCTGATCACTCCCTGCCCGCAAGTCGCGCGCCGCCGGCGCCTCTTGCAACACCCGTTCAGCGGGATGCAGCGCCCGCAGCGCTGTAAAAACAGTTCTCCATGTAATCAGTACCCCTTTAGGTAGGGGCTGGGATAAGCTTTCACGAGTCTGTAGCTCCTGGCCCACCTTTTGCCATAAGGTAAGATCATATGAACCGCCTTCAGGGAACCATGCATAATGATCCCGAATCCATACTAATAACTGGACCAACTGCACAGGTGGCACCTTGAATCCCTGCTCCTTCAAAATACGCTGTAGTATTTCGAGCTGTAATTTTTGCTCTCTCGCGGCTGATTGCCCCATGCTGTCAATTCATCCGCGTCTGCTCACCTGTCCGTCCTGCGAACAGTGATGTCCTAACGTCTCCGGCCGGAGCTTTTACGAACTCATATCCTCCGTCCAGCCGCGGATACACCACCGGATCGTAAGTTCAGGTTTCGAGTCCCGATTCGGGCGCCATTTGTGGTGTATGAAGGCACGAACTCCGGCTAGGGTAAGCACGAAATCGTTTATTGGGTTAAGCAACAAGGCTTTTATATCCTTCAGTCACATTCTGTATTTTTCCATGTTTCTGTGTTTATAGGTAACACAGCAATTCTGTAACCTTCAAGGCCAGTAACAAGTAACACCCGACTATGCAAGGTTGTAGGGCCGATAACAAGTAACTCTTGCCTGTACAAGGCTGTGATAACAGAGACCAGCCTTTTGGCCACAGCTCTCCTCTCGGTTCCTTGTTTACTTGGCCCTGCTGTTCCCCACATACCTCCAGACCCTGGCACCTCTCTCCATCCCGGCCCTGGGACCCTTTACCTCCCGGCCTAGGTCCTCCTGTCTACCGGCCCCAGATTCCCTCTGCCTTCCCACACTGGTCCCCCTCTGCTTCCTGGCCCTGGCGGGCATCTGACTCTCTGACCTTCTTTCCCGCTGCGTCTCGGCCCTGGTTCCCTTCTGCTTCTCAGCCCTAGTCCCCGGTCTCCTGGCACAGGTATCCCTCTGCCTCCCTGAACAGGTACCCCTCATCCTGCTGCCCCTGGTCCCCCTCTGTCTCTTTTTCCTTGCCTCCCATCTACCAACCCTGGTACCCCGATGTCTCCTGGCCCTGGTCCCACTTTGCCTCCAGGCCCTGGTCCTACCCCGCCTCCCGGCCCTGGTCCCCCTGTCTCATGGCCCAGTTACCCTTCTACTTCCCGGACCTGGTACCAATGTCTCTGACCCAGGTACCATTCTGCCTCCCGGCCCTTGTCTCCCCTGCCTCTCTTCCCTGGTCCCTCCGGCTTCTCGGCCCAGGTCACCCCCTGCCTGCTGGCCCTGGTCCCGCTCTGATGCCCTACCCTGCCCCCCACCCCGTTTCTCGGCCCTGGTCCCCCTCTACCTCCTGGCCGTTGTCCATATCTGCCTTTCAACCCTCGTCCCACTTTAGTCTCTGGCTCTGGTCCCCCACGACCTTGCAGCCCGGGTCACCTTCTCCCGCCAGCCCTAGTTCACCTTTACCTCTATGCCTTAGTCCACATCTTCCATCCGGACCTGGTCCCTCTCTGCCTACCATCATGGTGCCCCGGTACTTCCCAGCCCTCGTAGACTTGTACCTCCGGGCCCTGGTCCCCCTGTGCCTGTCAGCCCTCGTCACCCTCTACCTCCTGGCCTTTACCCTTCTCTCCCTCCCAGCCCTGGGTCCCCTACTCATTCATTCATTAATTCAATCATAATTATTGAGCGCTTGCTGTGTGTACTAAGCGCTTGGGAAGTACAGGTTGGCAACATGTACAGACGGTCCCTACCCAACAGCGGGCTCACAGTCTAGAAATGGGAAACAGACAACAAAACAAAACATATTAAAATAAAATAGAATAGTAAATACGTACAAGTAAAATAAACATTGCAATAAATATGTACAAACATGTATAGAGGAGCTGTGGGGAGGGGAAGGAGGTAGGGTGGGGGGAGGGGGAAGAGGGGGAGAAGAAAGCGAGGTCTCAGTCTGGGAAGGCCTCCTGGAGGAGGTGAGCGCTCAGTAGGGCCTTGAAGGGAGGAAGAGAGCTAGCTTGGCGGATGTGTGGAGCGAGGGCATTCCAGCCCAGGGGGAGGACGCGGGCCAGGGGTCGAGGGTGGGACAGGCGAGAGCGAGGCACAGTGAGGAGGTTAGCGGCAGAGGAGCGGAGGGTGCGGGCTGGGCTGTAGAAGGAAAGAAGGGAAGTGAGATAGAAGGGGGCGAGGTGATGGAGAGCCTTAAAGCCGAGAGTGAGGAGTTTTTGCCTGATGCGTGGGGTGATTGGTAGCCACTGGAGATTTTTGAGGAGGGGAGTAACATGCCCAAAGCACTTCTGCACAGAGATGATCCGGGCAGCGGCTTGAAGTATATAGTGAAGTGGGGAGAGACAGGAGGATGGGAGATCAGGGAAGAGGCTGATGCAGTAATCCAGTCGGGATAGGGTGAGAGATTGAGCCAGCAGGGTAGCTGTTCCGATGGAGAAGAATGGGCGGGTCTTGGAGATGTTGCGGAGGTGAGTCCGGCAGATGTTGGCGACGGATTGGATGTGAGGGGTGAACGAGAGAGCGGAGTCGAGGAAGACAGCAAGGTTGCGGGCTTGTGAGACGGGAAGGATGGTAGTGCCGTCAACAGGGATGGGAAAGTCAGAGAGAGGGCAGGGTTTGGGAGGGAAGATAAGGAGTTCATTCTTGGACATATTGAGTCTTAGATGGGGGGCAGATATCCAGATGGAGATGTCTAGAAGGCAGAAGGAGACACGAGCCTGAAGGGAGGGAGAGAGAGCAGGGGCAGAGATGTAGATTTGGGTGTCATCAGCGTAGAGATGATAGTTGAAGCCGTGGGAGCGAATGAGTTCACCAAGGGAGTGAATGTAGATAGGGAACAATAGGGGACCAAGAACTGACCCCCTCCCGGCCCTAATTCACCTCTACCTCCCTGTCTTAGTCAACATCTTCCGCCCGGACCTGGTGACAATCTGCCTACCGGCATGGTGCCCCGATACTTCCCAGCCCTCGTAGCCTTGTACCTCCGGGTCCTGGTAATCCTGTGCCTGCCAGCCCTCGTTACCCTCTACCTCCTGGCCCTTTCCCTTCTCTCCCTCCCAACCCTGGGTCCCCTATACATCCTGGCCCTGGCCCCCTTGTCTCCGGACTCAGGTACCCGTCTACCTTCTGTCTCTGGTCTGCCTCTGCCTCCCCGCACTGGTCCCCCTCTGCCTGCCGGCCCCGGTCACTCTCTCGTTCCCGGCCCTGGGTCCCCTCTAACTCCCGGCCCTGGTCCCCCTGTCTCTCAGCCCTGATACCCCTCTAGCTCCCGGCCCTGGTCCCGGTCTGCTGCCCTGCCCTGGTCACTCTGTGACTCCTCTCCCTTGTCTCCTTCTACCTCAAGACCTTTGGGTCTCTCTCAGTCCCGTCCCTGGGTCCACTCTACCACCCTGACCAGATATCTCTCTAACTTCCGGCCCTGGTCCCCCCATCTCCCAGCCTCGGTACCCCTCTGATTGTTGGCCCTGGTCCCCCACCTGCCTCCCGGCCCTGGTCTCCCGTCTCCCAGCCCAAGTACCCCTCTGCCTCTCTGCCCTTGTCCCCATGTCTCCCAGCCCAGGTACTCCTATGTCTCCTGGCCTTGGTCCCCCTCTCTCTTCCTCCCTGTTCCCCCTCTGTGCCCCCTGGCCCTTGTCCCATTCTACCTCCAGGAACTTGGGTCTCTCTCAGTCCCGGCCCTGGGTCCCCTTTACCTCGTGGAACTGGTGCTGTAGTCTCCTGGTCCAGGTACCCTTCTGATTGCTGGCCCTGGTCCCCCCCTGCCTCCCGGCCCTGATCTCCCGTCTCCGAGCCCAAGTACCCCTCTGCCTCTCTGCCCTTGTCCCCATGTCTCCCAGCCCAGGTACTCCTATGCCTCCTGGCCCTGGTCCCCCTCTCTCTTCCGCCCTGTTCCCCCTCTGGGCCCTCTGGCCCTTGTCCCATTCTACCTCCAAGCCCATGGGTCTCTCTCAGTCCCGGCCCTGGGTCACCTCTACCTCGTGGAACTGGTGCCGTAGTCTCCCGGGCCAGGTACCCTTCTGCCACCTGGCCCTGGTCCCCCTTGGCTGCCCTGCCCTAATTCCCTTCTGCCTCCCGCCCCTGGTATCATTCTACCTCTATGCCCTTGGGTCTCTCTGCATCCCGGCCCTGGGTCCTCTCTGCCTCCAGGACCTGGCCCCACGTCTCCCAAACCAGGTGACACTATGCCTCCCGGCCATGGTCTCCCTCTGCCTCCCGGCCCTCGTCCCCGTTTTCTGATCCAGTTAACCCTCTATCTCCCGGCCTTGGTCCCCCTCTGTCTCCAGGCCCTGGTCCCCCTCTGTCTCCAGGCCCTGGTCCCGCTCTGCCTCCTAGCCCTGGTCCGTTTAAGTCCCCCGGAAGTTCTCTCCCTCTGCCTCCAGAACACTGGGTTTCTCTCCGTCCCAGCCATGGGTCTCCTCTACCTCCTGGCCTTGTTCGCCTGTTCTGCCAGCCCTGGTTAACCTCTACTGTCAGGTCCCGGCCCCTCTCTCCTGTTCTGGTACTCTCTACCTCTTGGCCTAGGTTCCCCTGTCTCCCGGACCAGGTACACCCTGTCCCCGGCCAAGGTACCCCTCTGCCTCCTGGCCCAGGTCCGCCTCTGCCTTCCCGACCCGGTCCCCCTCTACCTCCCAGACCTGGTCTCCTTCTGTCTCCCTGCCCTGGTCCCCCACACCGCGCAGCCCTGGTCCTCGTCTGCCTCCCCGTGCAGGGTACCCCTCTGCCTCCAGGCCCTAATCCCTCTCTGCCTCCTTGCCGTGGTCCCATTTGGCTGTCCTGCCCTGTGTCCCTCTGCCTCTGGTAACTCTGGGCCTCCCGGCACCGGTCTCATTCTACCTCCAGGCCCTTGGGTCTACCTCTGTCCCGGTCCTGGGTCTCTTCTTCCCCCAGGCCCTTGTCCCCCTGTCTCCTGGCCAAAGTCTCGTCTGCCTTCCCGCCTTCGTCCCTCCTGCCTCCTGGCCCTGGTACCCCTGTGCCTCCCTGCTCAGCCCCCCTGCCTCCCGGCCCGGGTCCCCCTCAACATTCCGGACTTGGCCCCCTGTTCTCTTTTCCAGGTACCCCTTTGCCTCCTGGCCCTGGTCCCCTTCTGCCATCCTGCCCTGGTCACCCTCTGCCTCCCGGCCCCATTATCCTTCTAATTCCAGTCGTTCATTCTCAGTCTCTTTTGCAGGCTCCTCCTCCCCCTCCCATCCCCTTACTGTGGGAGTTCCCCAAGGTTCAGTGCTTGGTCCTCTTCTGTTCTCGATCTACACGCACTCCCTTGGTGACCTCATTCGCTCCCACGGCTTCAACTATTATCTATACGCTGATGACACCCAGATCTACATCTCTGCCCCTGCTCTCTCCCCCTCTCTCCAGGCTCGCATCTCCTCCTGCCTTCAGGACATCTCCATCTGGATGTCTGCCTGCCTCCTAAAACTCAACATGTCCAAGACTGAACTCCTTGCCTTCCCTCCCAAACCCTGACCTCTCCCTGACTTTCCCATCTCTGTTGACGGCACTACCATCCTTCCCGTCTCACAAGCCCGCAACCTTGGTGTCATCCTCGACTCCGCTCTCTCGTTCACCCCTCACATCCAAGCCGTCACCAAAACCTGCCGGTCTCAGCTCCGCAACATTGCCAAGATCTTCCCTTTACTCTCCATCAACACCGCTACCCTTCTCGTTCAATCTCTCATCCTATCCCGTCTGGACTACTGCATCAGCCTTCTCTCTGATCTCCCATCCTCGTGTCTCTCCCCACTTCAATCCATACTTCATGCTGCTGCCCGGATTGTCTTTGTCCAGAAACGCTCTGGGCATGTTTCTCCCCTCCTCAAAAATCACCAGTGGCTACCAATCAATCTGCGCATCAGGCAGAAACTCCTCACCCTGGGCTTCAAGGCTCCCCATCACCTCGCCCCCTCCTACCTCACCTCCCTTCTCTCCTTCTACAGCCCACCCCGCACCCTCCGCTCCTCTGCCGCTAATCTCCTCACCATATCTCGTTCTCGCCTGTCCTGCCATAGTCCCCCGGCCCACGTCATCCTCCGGGCCTGGAATGCCCTCTCTCTTCCCATCCGCCAAGCTAGCTCTCTTCCTCCCTTCAGGGTCCTACTGAGAGCTCAACTCCTCCAGGAGGCCTTCCCAGACTGAGCCCCTTCCTTCCTCTCCCCCTCGTCCCCCTCTCCATCCCCCCCATCTTGCCTCCTTCCCTTCCCCACAGCACCTGTTTATATGTACATATGTTTGTACATATTTGTTACTCTATTTATTTTACTTGTACATATCTATTATATTTATTTTATTTTGTTAGTATGTTTGGTTTTGTTCTCTGTCTCCCCCTTTAAGACTGTGAGCCCACTGTTGGGTAGGGACTGTCTCTATATGTTGCCAACTTGTACTTCCCAAATGCTTAGTACAGTGCTCTGCATGCCGTAAGCGCTCAATAAATACAACTGTTGATGATGATGATGAACTCCAGGCCCTTGGGTCTCTCCGTCCCGGCCCTGGGTCCTCTCTACCTTCCGGCCCTGGTCAGCTGTCTTCGGGCCAACTTACTCCTCTGCCTCCCGGCCTTGGTCCTCCTCTGACTCTCTGCCTTGGCCCCCCCTGCCTTTCGGCCCTGGTCCCACTCTGCCGTCCGGCCCAGGTAACCCGCTGCCTCTTAGCACTTGCCCGCCTCTGCCTTCTGGCCCTGGTCCCCTTCTGCCCCCCAGCCTTCGTCCCCCTTGCCTCCCGGCCCTGGTCTCCTTCTAACTCCAGGCCCTTGGGTCTCTCTCCGTCCTCGCCCTGGGTCCCCTCTACCTCCCGACCCTGCTCCCCCTGTCTCCAGACCCAGATAACCCTATGCCTCCTGGCCCTGGTTCCCCTCTACCACACGGCCCTGGTCACCCTGTCTTCTGACCCAGGTACCCCTCTGCCTCACGGCCCTGGTCCCCCTCTGACTCCCGGCCCAGGTACCATCTGCCTCCCTGCCCTGGTCTCCCCCGTTTCTAGGCCCTTGTTCCCACCTATCTCCCGGCCCAGGTACAATTCTGCCTCCTGGCCCTGCTCCCAAGCTGCCTTCCCCCCCGGTTCCCCCTGCCTCCTGGCCCTGGTCGCCCTCTGTGGCCAGGCTCTGGTCCCCCTGTTCCTGCCAGCCCTGGCCTCCGTCTACCTCCAAGCCCTGGCCCGTCTCTCCATCCCGGCCCTCGGACCCTCTACCTCCAGACCTTGGTTCCCCTGTTTCTCGGCCCAGGTACCCCTCTGCCTCCCGGCCCTGGTTCCCCTCTGCCTCCCGGCCCAGGTACCCCTCTGCCTCCAGGCCCTGGTCCCACTTGGCCTCCGTTACATTGTCCACCCCGCTTCTCGGCCCTGGTTCCCCTCATCCTCCTGGCCCTGTTCCCCCATCTTAGGTATCCCTCTGCCTCCTGGCCCCGGTTCCACACTATGTTCTTGCCATGATCTTCCTCTGCCTCCTGGCCCTGAGTCCCCTCACTCTCCGGGCACTGGTACCCCTCTGCCTCCCTGCCCTTGTCTCCCACAGGTCTCGGCCCCGGTTCCCCTTTGGCTTCTGGCCCAGATACTCCTCTGCCTCCTGGCTTGGTCCCCCACTCCCACACTGCCCTGGTCCCCCTCTGCCTCCGGGCCCTGTGTCCCCCCTACCTCCCGGTCTTGGTCCCCCATCTCTTGGCCCAGGTACCCTTCTAAATCCTGGCTCTGGTCCCCATCAGCCCCCCTGCCCTGGTCCCTTTGAGCCATTCAGCCCTGGAGCCCCTCTGCCTCCCTGTCCTGGTCCCCCCGGCCTCTCGTTCCCTGGTCCCCCTCTAACCTTTGGCCCTCGTTCCTTCCCCTTTACTTCCGAGAAGCGGCGGGGGGGAGGGGTGTGAAAAGGGCAGGGAGTCAGAGGTACCCCTCTGCCTGCCGGCCCTGGTCCCCGTTTCCAGGCACTGGTCCCCCTCTGCCTCCCGGCCCTGGTCTCTCTCTACAACCAGGCCCTGGTCCCTCTCTCCATCCCGGCCCTGGTACCCCTGGTCTACCAGCCCTGGTTTTCCCCTACCTCCAGGCCTTGGCCGCTCTCTCCATCCCGGCCCTGGGACCCTCTACCTCCCGGTCTAGGTCCCACTATCTCCAAGGCCAGGAACGCCTCTGCCTCCCGGCCCTGGTCACCCTATCTCCCGGCCCAGGTACCCTTCTGTCCCCCGACACTGGTCCCCGTCTGCCTTCCCACACTTATCCCTCTCTGCTTCAAAGCCCTGGCCAGCCGCTTCCCCTCTGTCCTGGTCGCCGCCGACCTCTCGGGCCGGGTTTCCGTCTGCTTCTCAGCCCTAGTCCCACTGTCTCCCTGCACAGGTACCCCTCTGTCTCCTGGCCTTCCTCCCCCCGACACCCTGCCCTGGTCCCGCTCTGCCTCACGTCCCTGGTTCCCTTGTGACTGCCAGCCCTAGTTCCTCTTTACTTACAAGAACAGAGCGGGGAAACGGGCAGGGGGAAGAGGAACTCCTCTGTCTGCTGGCCCTGGTCCCCGTTTCCCAGCCCTGTTCCCTCTCTGCCTCCAGGACCTGGTCTCTCTCTGCCTCCCAGCCCTGGTCACCTTCTACTTCCCAACCTTGGCCGGCCTCTGCCTCTCCGACCTGGTCGCCCCGCGCCTCTTGGTCTTGATTCCCCTCTGCTTCTAAGCCCTAGGCCCTGTCTCCTGGCCCAGGTAGTCCTCTGCCTCCTGGCCCCGGTCCCCCTGTCTACCGGCCCTGGTCTCCCTCTATCTCCTTTCCCTGGTCCACCTCTAACTCTCTGACCTTGTCCCCCATGCTTCTCGGCCCTGGTCGCCCTTTGCCCCCTGCCCTGATCCCCGTTTCCCAGACCTGGTCCCCATCTGCCTCCTGGCCCTGGTCCCTCTCTGCCTCCCGACCCTGGTCTCCCATCTCCTGGCCCAGGTACACCTCTGCCTCCTAGCACTGGTCCTCCTCTACCTCCAGGACCAGGTCCCGCTCTGCCTCCCGGCCCTGGTCCCTTTGAGCCACCTGGCCATGGCCTCCCTCTACCTCCAGGAGACTGGGTCTCTCTCCGTTCAGGCCATGGCTCCCCTCTACCTCCATGCCCTGATCCCCATGGTCTGCCAGCCCTGCTCTCCCTCTACCTTCTGGCCCTGGTCCCCCCTGATTCCCTGCCCTGGTCCCCCTCTCCCTTCAAGCCCTGGGCCATGGGTCTCTCTCCACCCCGGCCATGGGTCCCCCTGCTCTGCCAGCCTGGTTTCCCTCTACCTAGAAGCCCCGACCCCTTTCTCCAACCCAGCCCTGGAACCCTCTGCCTCCCGGCCTAGGAACCCCTGTCTCCCGGCCCTGGACCCCCAGTCTCCCCGCCCTCTGCCTCCTAGCCCTGGTCACCCTCTGCCTCCCGACCCAGGTTCCCCTTCTCCGGGCCCCGTTACCCCTCTGCCTCCTGACCCTGATCACCCTCTGCCTCCCGGCCATGGTCACCCAAGCCTCCCGACCCTAGTCTCCTGTCTCCTGGCCCAGGAATCCCTTGCTTCCTGGTCCTGTTTCCCCTCTGCCTCCCGGCCCTGGTCCCCCTTTTCTGGGCTCCAGTACCCCTCTGCCTCCTGACCCTGATCCCTCTCTGCCTCCCGGTCCGATCACTCTCTGCCTCCCGGCCCTGGTCACCCAAGCCTCCCGACCCTAGTCCCCCGTATCCCGACCCAGGAACACCTTGCCTCCTGGCCCAGGTCCCCCTCTGCCCCACGACCCTGGTCCTTCTCTGTCTCCCTTCCCTTATCCACCCTCTTCTCGGCCCTGGTCCCCCTTTGCCTTCCAGCCCGGGACCTCTCAGCCTCTTGGCACTGGTCCCCTTCTGCCTACCGGCCCTTGTCCGCCTGTCTACTAGTCCAGGTTCACTTCTAAATCTTGGCCCTGGTCCCCCTCTGCCTCCTCGCCCTGGTCCCGCTCTGACACCCTGCCCTGGTGCCCCTGCCGGCTTCTCGGCCCTGGTCCCCATCTGCATCCCAACCCTTGTCCCCCTCTGCCTTTTAGCCCTGGTCCCACTTTACTTTCTGGCCCTGGTCCCCCCCCCCCCCGACCTTCCGACCCTGAGTCACCTCTACCATGCGGCCCTGGCCCCTTGTCATGTAGCCCAGGTATCCTTCTGCTTCCCTGCCTGGTCCCCCGTCTTTCGGCCCAGGTACCCCTCTGCCTCCTGGCTCTGGTCCCCCTCTGCCACTCTGCCCGGGCCCTCCTCTGCTTTCCGGCCCTATTCTCCTTCCACCCCCAGTTTCTTGGGTCTCTCTCCGTCCCAGCCCTGGGTCCCCTCTACCTTCCAGCCATGGTCCCCTGTCTCCTGGCCCTGGTACCCCTCTGCCTCCTGGTCCTGGTACCCCCTGCTTCTCGGCCCTGGTTCCCCTCTGCCTCCCTGCCCTGGTCCCCCTGTGCCTGCCGGTCCTGGTCTCCCTCTACCTCCGGGCCCTAGCCGCTCTCTCGATCCTGGCCCTGTGTCCCCTCTACCTACCAGCCCTGGTCCCCCTGTTTCCCAGTCCAGGTAACCCTCTAACTGGCCCTGGCCCCCCTGTGCTTCCCTGGCCGGGTCCCCCCGGCTTCTCAGCACTTGTACCCCTCTGCCTCCCGGCCCAGGTACCCCTCTACCTTCCGGGCCTGGTCCCCCGTCTCCCGGCCCAGGTACCCCTCTGCCTCCCTGCCCTGGTCCCCCCAGTCTCTCGGCTCTTATCCCCCTCTGCCGCTCAGCCCTGGTCCCCCTGACCGCCGGCCCAGGTGCTCTTCTGCCTCCCGGCCATGGAACCCTCATCTCCCGACACAGGTACCCCTCTACCTCCTGGCCCTCGTCCCCCATTGCCTCCAGGCCCTGGTCCCTCTCTGCCTCCCTGACATTGTCGTGCCAACCTATCGGCCCATGTACCCCTTTGCCTCCTGGCCCTGGTCCCTCCCGCCTCCTGGCCCAGGTCCCCCTTTGCCTCCCTGCCCAGGTACCATTCAGCCCGCTGGCCCTCGTCCCCCTCTGCCTCCAGGCCCTGGTTCCCCTCCATTTCGTGGCCCTGGACCCCATCTCCCAGTCCAGGTGCCCCTCTGCCTCCCGGTCCTGGTCCCCCACTGCGTCTCGGCCCTGGTACCCCTCTGCCTCTCGGCCGTGGTCTTCCTCTGCTTATCGGCCCGGATCACTCTGTCTCCAGGCCCGGATACCCCTCTGCCTCCCTGCCCTGGTCCTCCTGTCTCCCAGCCCAGGAACCCTCTGCCTACCTGTCATGGTCCCCTCCTTCCGCGTTGCCTTGGACCTCCTCTGCCTCCCGGCCCGGGTAGCTCTGTGCCTCCCCGCCCTGGTCTCCTTCTACCTCCAGGCCCTGGTCCCCCGTCTCCTGGCCCAGGTACCCATCTGCCTCCTGAACCTGGTCCCCCTATGCCACCCTGCCCTGGTCCCCCTCTTCCTCCCGGCCTTCGTTCCTTAGTGCCTCCCTCACCTGTTTTTCTTCTACCCTCAAGACTCTGGGTCTCTCTTTGTCCCGGCCCAGGGTCCCTTCTACCTCCCGGCCCTGGTCCCGCTATGCCTCCCAGCCCTGGTTCCTCTGTCTCCGGGCCCAGGTACCCCTATACCTCCCTGCCCTGGGCCACCCATCTCCTGGCCCAAGTACCTCTCTTCCTCCTGGCCCTGGTCCCCCTCTGCCTCCAGGCCGTGGTCCCCCTATGCCTCCCAGCCAGGTACCTCTCTGCCTCCTGGACCTGCTACCCCTCTTCCTGATCCCCCCCTCTCCCGGCCCAAGTAACCCTCTGCCTCCTGGCTACGGTCGCTTTCTGCCGCATTGCCCTGGTCCCCCTCTGCCTCCAGGCACTGGATCCTCTGTGCTTCCAGATCCTGGTCTCTTTCTCCCTCCAGGCCCTTGGGTCTTACTCCTCCCCGGCCGTGGCTCCTCTCTACCTCCAGGCCTTCGCCGCCTTGTCTCACGGCCCAGGGACCATTCAGCCTCCTTGCCCTGGTCCCCCTGTGCCACCCTGCTCTGGTTCCCCTCTGCCTCCCGGCCCTGGTTCATTCATTGATTCAGTCGTATTTATTGAGCGCTTACTGTGTGCAGAGCACTGTACTAAGCGCTCCGTGCCTCCTGGTTCTGGTCTCCTTCTACCTCCAGGCCCTTGGTTCCCTCTCCATCTTGGCCCTGGTCCACCTGTCCCCTGACCCAAGTACCCCTCAGTCTCCCGACCCCGGTCCCCCTCTGCCTCCTGGTCCTGGTCCCCCTCTACCTCCCTGCCCTGGTTCCCACCTGAGTCTCAGTCCTGGTTCCCCTCTGTCTCTCGGCCCAGGTTCCCCTCTGCCTCCCGGACCTAGTCCCCCTGTCTCCCGGCCAAGGTACCCGTCTGCCTTCTGGCCCTGGTCCCCCTCTGCCTACCTGCTCTGGTCCCCCTCGGCCTCCAGGCCCGGGTTCCCCTCTCCGTCCCAGCCCCAAGTCAGATATACCACCCAGCCCTGCTGCCGTCTCCCAGTCCTGGTCCCCTTCTGGCCGTCATCCCCCTCTTCCAACCGGCCCTGGTCCCCTTCTGGCCATCATCGCCCTGTTTCCCGGCCCAGGCACCCCTCTGCCTTCTGGCCCTGGTCCCCCTCTTCCTACCAGCCCTGATCCCACTATGCCTCCAGACCCGGGTCCCCCTCTGCCTCCCAGACCCGGCTCCCCTTCTCCTTCCCAGCTCTGGGTCCCATATACAACCTGGCCCTGCTACCCGTCTCCCAGCCTGGTACCCCTCTGCCTCCTGGCCATCGTCCCCCTGTTTCCCGGACCAGGCACCACTCAAACTCCCGGTCCTTGCTCCCCTTCACCTCGCAGCCTTGGTCCCCCTCTGCTTCCCGGTCCAGGTACCCCTCTGCCTCCTGGTCCGGGTTGCCCTTCACTGTCCTGTCGTTGTCCCCTTCTGCCTCCGGGTCCTGGTCCCTCTGTGCTTCCCTGTACTGTTCTCCCTCTACCTCCAGGCCCTGGTCCTTCTCTCTGTTGCGGCCATGGGTCCCTTCTACCTGCCCTCTCTGGTCTCCCTGACCCCGGCCCAGGTACTCCTCTACCTCCCTAGGTCGCCCTCTGCTTCTCTGCCCTGGTCCCGCCTGCTTCTCTCTCAATCCGGGACTTGGGTCCCCTTTCCCTCCGGGCCCTTGTCCCGCTGTATCCCGGTGTAGGTACCCCTCTTTCACCTGGCCCTAATCGATTTCTGCTACCCCGCCCTGGTCCCCCTTTATTTCTCGGCTCTGGTCCCTCTGTGGCTCCGGACTCTGGCCTCCTTTTCATTCATTCAATCGTACTTATAGAACGCTTACTGTGTGCAGAGCACTGTACTTAGCGCCTCCAGGCCCTAGTATCCCTTTCTCTCGGCCCAGGTAACCCTCTGCTTCCCAGCCCTAGTACATCTCCGCCACCCTGCCCTGGTTCCCCTCTGCCTCTCTGCCTTGTTCCCCCTGTCTCCCGGCCCGCGTACCCCTCTGCCCCCCTGCCCTGGTCCCCCTGCCTCCCGGCCCTGGTAACCTTCTGCCTTCCGGACCTGGTCCCCCTTCCCCCAGCCCAGGTACCCCTCTGACTACTGGACCTGGTCCCCCTCTGCCTACTTGCCTTGGTCCCCATCACCTGGCCCAGGTAACCCTCTGCCTCCTGGCCCTGCTCCCCCTCTGCCTCCCAGCCCTGGTCCCTCATCTCCCAGCCCAGGTAACCCTCTGCATCCTGGACCTGGTCCCCTTCTGCCTCCCGGCCCTCCTACTCCGTGGCCTCCCGGCCCAGGTACCCCTCTGCCTCCTGGCCCTGGTCTCCCCCTGCCACCATGCCCTGATCCCCCTCTGCATTCTGGACCTGGTCCCTCTGTGCCTCCAGGCCCTGTACCGCCAGGCTCTTGGGTGAGTCTCCATCCCGGACCTGGGTCCCCTCTACCTCCCAGCCCTGGTCACCCTGTCTCCCTGCCCAGGTACCCCGCTGCCTCCTGGCCCTGGTACGCCGTCGTCACTCTGCCCTGGTCCCCTCTGCAACCTCACTCTGCAGTACCGGAGATTCCTTTTCGGCCCTTCCCCACTGGGTTTTTCATGCCACCCCCTGCCGAGGAAGCACCCCTCCACATCCCACGCACACTGCCAGGAGGGTACGGTATATGTTCTGCAAAGAAGGAGCTGCTCACTGGCACAGTCCCCTCCAATGGTGACCCACTACTCAGATGCTCCCAATGAAGGGATTGCCAGGCGATTGAGTCCCGACCTTTCCCTACTCCATATAAGGCCTTTGGGAGGTTTGGCCTTCTCCCGGTTGCTGCCGTTTCAGTATCTTACCATTGCCTGCCCTCTTCTCTATATTTCCGGGTCATGGTGAGTGAGGTTAGGGGGAACACAATCATCCGTTTATCGCGCGTGGGTGAGTTGGTTAACTCTCACCCATGTGCACTTTCCAATCGGGAAGAATCCACTTACTTTCCCACATGGGAAGAATTCATTACATTACCCGCGCACGTGGTGGGCGGCTAGTTCTCACAATGTGCTCTCCCTACATGGGAGGAATCCACTCATAATTCCCATCAGCAGCGGGATACCTGGGTCCCACCCACGAGACACTCACCCATCCCGCGGCCCTTGCCTCAGTGTGTTGGTTCTGGTTGTAGAACGGGCATCTGGCCTTCTGGGCAGGGAGAGACACGTGGGCTGCTGCTGCTGTTGCAGCGGCGGCAGCTCCTGCTGCTGCGTGTCCTGGAGTTCTGACCCCGAAGGTCAGAGGCGACAGGTATTTATTGCCTATGCCCCTAGGCCATTCCAGTTTCCGGCCTCAGTCTATCCAATCTCTGCCCTCCCCGCCTCTTCCATATCTAATTGGATTGGCACGGGGGCGAGGGACACCTTCTGTATTCCCAGCTTGGGCCGTCAATCTAGCAGATTTGGTCGTGGGGGCGGTATCCCACCCTCAATTCCGAGTTCCACCTGCTGGCTCAGGTGGTCACGAGATAGCTTTTGACCTTGAGATGGCCGGTACCCAAGGGTCACCTCGGGACATACCACCCCTTGGCCCTCGCTATCCGTGCCCACCTGACCCCACCTCTTCCTGCATCTCCTCCAGGTCGCATCGTGGTCGCTAATTTTGACCTTTTCACTGCTCCCTGGGGGTAGGGGCTTTGGCTCTGTCTGAGTTTGTGGTGTTGATCCTGAGTCGGGTCGTGGGCAGATGCCTGTAGGTGTAGTTTCTCTGGGAGGAGGGGGCCGTCTCGAGTTTGGTCCGAGAGGTCAGAATGACCCACCTGCCCCATTTACGGTATGGCTGCACGAGTTCCATTGGAATAATAATTCCATGTAATGTAGTATTAGTTATTAAGGACTTTTTATGTGCAAAGCACTGTTCTGAGCGCGGTGGAGGTTACAAGGTAATCGGATTGCCCAACGTGGGGCTCACAGCCTTAATCCCCACTTTACCGATGAGGGAACCGAGGCACAGAGAAGTGAAGTGACGTGTCCAAAGTCACAAAGTCGGTAATTGGTGGAGGCGGGATTTAAACTCATGACTGTGACTCCAAAGTCCGCGCTCTTTACACTGTGACAAGCTGCTTCTCTAATTATTTTTGTCTTTCTATTTGGATTAATCCCTGACCCAAAGCCTTGGGAGACATGGCTGTTACTCCACCAAACCCCTGCAAGTGAGTAATTTACATACATTTTTTTCCTGGTGATTCCTTTCCCTTTTTCTCTATCTAATCCTCCTCATAAAAAAATGAACACCTGCAGAAGGTTTTTAATCCAAAACCCCAAAACCTCATTATTTTCAAAACGAAAATCACTCTCCCCATGTGAAGCCAGCATGAGCAAGCGCTTTGTTGGTGCTCATGGCAGAACAAATCTCTTGATTTGTGCCCACGATCGCAAAAGCGATTTTTGGGTTGCTTCACATATCTGGTGCACGTAGATAACATAATGAGTGCTTCAGGCTCCAGGGGGAGGAGTGGCCGTCGGTCGAGGGTATTCCCGATGCCACACATGCCCGAGAGTGCGATTGGGGGCCACAGGGTTATAGGTTAACCTTAAACTACCGCGTGGGGGCCTAAACCGGTGTTCGGTCCCCAGCGGTGCCCAAATTGAGTTTTGGCTGGTACTTTGGATTTCCCGATGGGAGGATAGAGGATATCAACATTCTGGATGTCCAGAGGTACTTTGCATTCCTAAAAAATCGATGGAGATCACTCTGGAAAATGGAACAGACTCGATTGGGTTGCCGGCTAGCCCTGTGTCCATACCAATGCTGCAAGGAAGGAGGATGGGTCATTCAAAAAAAAAACCCCAAATCACGAAAAATTTTTCGGGCGGACAATTCCCTTTGTCCTTCCTCTAAAGGAACCACCTCCCTTCCCCGGACAACATGGATATTAATAGTCAGATGATGCAATGGCTTTTTAAATTAAATAAATTTAAGAGGAAATCAAAACGCCAATTACTTTTTTCATATCGGTTCCTTTTGTGGTTCCGAGGTGTCTAACGAATGTTTTAAAGCCCTGTATTCTTTTGGGGGCCATCGTGGTTTTTTTTCAATTTTATTCCCCTGGGGGATTTAGGGTACACTTCCCAGGGTCCACCTCTTGGGGTAGACAGTTCAAAATCAGCAGGGTCCCAGTTCCAGTCTCGTAGGGTCCTCACTGTCCAAACCGAAATAAATTTGATTTAATTCCCGTCTCATGGAGACAAAATGTTGGATCGGGAAACTTTTAGTTCGGTTTATTTTTCCTTCTTTTTAAATAATCAGCTAGGCCGTACCCTAGCTCTCCCATTCCCTGGGTCCCTTGGAGTACCCGAGATTCCTTTTAAGTCCTTCCCCACTGGGGTTTTCATGCCACCCCCTGCCGAGGATACCCCCCTCCACATCCCACGCACTCTGCCTAGCGGGTTCGGTGTTTGTTCTGCAAAGAATGAGCCGCTCACCGGCACAGTCCCCTCAAATGGTGGCCCACTACTCAGCTGCTCCCAATGAAGGAATTGCCAGGCGATTGAGTCCCGACCATTCCCTACTCTATATAAGGCCCCTGGAGGTTTTGCCTTCTCCCGGTTGCTGCCGTTTAAGTATCTTACCAGTGCCTGCCCTCTTCTCTATATTGCAGGGTCATGGTAAGTGAGGTTAGGGGGCTAATTTTGAGCTTATCACTGCTCTCTGGGGGTAGGGGCTTTGGCTCTGTCTGAGTTTGTGTTGTTGATCCTGAGTCGGTTCGGGGGTAGATGCCTGTAGGTGTAGTTTCTCCGTGCAGAGGGGTCCGTCTCGAGTTTGGTCTGAGAGCACAGAATGACCCACCTGCCCCAATGGTATGGCTTCACGAGTTCCATTGAAATAATAATTCCATGTAATGTAGTATTATTTATTAAGAATTTCTTACGTGCAAAGCACTGTTCTGAGTGCGGCAGAGGTTACAAGGTAATCGGATTGTCCAACGCGGGGCTCACAGCCTTAATCCCCACGTTACCGATGACGAAACCGAGGCACAGAGAAGTGAAGTGTGGTGTCCAAAGTCACAATTCCGGTAATTGGTGGAGGCGGGATTTGAACTCATGACCTGTGACTCCAAAGCCGGCGCTCTTTACACTGTGACAAGCTGCTTCTCTAATTATTTTTGTCTTTCTATTTAGATTAATCCCTGACCCAAAGCCTAGGGAGACGTGGCTGTCCCTCCACAAAACCCCTGCAAGTGAGTAGTTTACAGACTTTTTTTTCCTGGTGCTTCCTTTCCCTTTTTCTCTACCTAGTCCTCCTCACAAAAAAAGGAACAACTGCAGAATGCTTTTAAACCAAAACCCTAAAACCTCCCTATTTTCAAATCACTCTCCCAATGTGAAGCCAGCAAGAGCAAGCGCTTTGTTGGTGCTCATGCCAGAACAAATCTGTTGATTTGTCCCCACGATCGCAAAACCGATTTTTAGGTGGCTTCACATATCTGGTGCCCGTAGATAACCTAATGAGTGCTTTGGGCTCCAAGGGGAGGAGTGGCCGTCGGTCGAGGGTATTCCCGATGCCCACACATGCCCGAGAGTGCGATTGGGGGCCACAGGGTCATAGGTTAACCTTAAATAACCGTGTGGGGGCCTAAACCGGTTTTCGGACCCCAGCGGTGTCCAAATTGATTTTTGTCTGGTACTTTGGATTTCCCGATGGGAGGATAAAGGATATCAATATTCTGGATGTCCAGAGGTACTTTGCTTTCCTAGAAAATCGATGGAGATCACTCTGGAAAATGGAACAGACTCGGTTGGGTTGCCCGGCTAGCCCTCTGTCCACCCCAATGCTGCAAGGAAGGAGGATGGGTCATGCAAAAAAATCCGCAAATCACGAAAAATCTTTTGGGCGGGCAATTCCCTTTGTCCTTCCTCTAAAGGAACCACCTCCCTTCCCGGGACACCATGGATATTAATAGCCAGATGATGCATCGGCTTTTTGATTTCCTCTTAAATTAAGTAAATTTAAGAGGAAATCAAAACGCCAATTACTTTTTCATATCGGTTCCTTTTGTGGTTCTGAAGTTTCTAAGGCATGTTTTAAAGCCCTGTATTCTTTTGGGGGCCATCGTGGTTTTTTTCAATTTTATTTCCCTGGGAGATTTAGGGCACTCTTCCCAGGGTCCACCTCTTGGGGTAGACAGTTCAAAATCGGCAGTGTCCCAGTTCCAGTCTCGTACTGTCCTCACTGTCCAAACCGAAAGAAATTTGATTTAATTCCCGCCTCATGGAGACAAAATGTTGGATCGGGAAACTTTCAGTTCGGTTTATTTTTCCTTCTTTTTAAATAAGCAGCTAGGCCGTTCCCTAGCTCTCCCATTCCCTGGGTCCCTTGGAGTACCCGAGATTCCTTTTTGTTCCTTCCCCACTGGGTTTTTCATGCCACCCCCTGGCGAGGATACCCCCCTCCACATCCCACGCACTCTGCCAGGAGGGTACAGTATTTGTTCTGCAAAGAATGAGCCGCTCACCGGCACAGTCCCCTCCAATGGTGGCCCACTACTCAGCTGCTCCCAATGAAGGGATTGCCAGGCGATTGAGTCCAGACCTTTCCCTACTCTATATAAGGCCCCCAGAGGTTTGGTCTTCTCCCGATTGCTGCCGTTTCAGTATCTTACCAGTGCCTGCCCACTTCTCTATATTGCAGGGTCATGGTAAGTGAGGTTAGGGGGCTAATTCTGACCTTTTCACTGCTCTCTGGGCGTAGGGGCTTTGGCTCTGTCTGAGTTTGTGTTGTTGATCCTGAGTCGGGTCGTGGGTAGATGCCTGTAGGTGTAGTTTCTCTGTGCAGAGGGGGCCGTCTCGAGTTTGGTCCGAGAGGTCAGAATGACCCACCTGCCCCATTTAAGTTATGGCTGCACGAGTTCCATTGGAATAATAATTCCATGTAATGTAGTATTAGTTATTAAGGACTTCTTATGTGCAAAGCACTGTTCTGAGCGTGGCAGAGGTTACAAGGTAATCGGATTGTCCAACGCGGGGCTCACAGCCTTAATCCCCACTTTACCGATGAGGGAACCGAGGCACAGAAAAGTGAAGTGATGTGTCCAAAGTCACCAAGCCGGTAATTGGTGGAGGCGGGATTTGAACTCATGACCTGTGACTCCAAAGCCCGCGCTCTTTACACTGTGACAAGCTGCTTCTTTAATTACTTTTGTCTTTCTATTTAGATTAGATTAATTCCTGACCCAAAACTTGGGAGACGTGGCTGTTCCTCCACAAAACCCCTGCAAGTGAGTAGTTTACAGACTTTTTTTTCCTGGTGCTTCCTTTCCCTTTTTCTCTATCTAGTCCTCCTCATAAAAAAAGGAACAACTGCAGAAGGCTTTTGATCCAAAACCCCAAAACCTCCCTATTTTTAAAACGAAAATCACTCTCACCATGTGAAGCCAGCAAGAGCAAGCGCTCTGTTGGTGCTCATGCCAGAACAAATCTGTTGATTTGTGCCCACGATCGCAAAACCGATTTTTAGGTGGCTTCATATATCTGGTGCCCGTAGATAAACTAATGTGTGCTTTGGGCTCCAAGGGGAGGAGTGGCCGTCGGTCGAGGGTATTCCCGATGCCCACATATGCTCGAAAGTGCGATTGGGGCCACAGGTCATAGGTTAACCTTAAATAACCGTGTGGGGGCCTAAACCGGTTTTCGGACCCCAGCGGTGCCCAAATTGATCTTTGGCTGGTATTTTGGATTTCCCGATGGGAGGATAAAGGATATCAATATTCTGGATGTCCAGAGGTAATTTGCTTTCCTAGAAGATCGATCGAGATCACTCTGGAAAATGGAATAGACTCAGTTGGGTTGCCCGGCTAGCCCTGTGTCCATCCCAATGCCGCATGAGAGGAGGATGGGTCATGCAAAAAAATCCCCAAATCACGAAAAATCTTTTGGGCGGGCAATTCCCTTTGTCCTTCTTCTAAAGGAACCACCTCCCTTCCCGGGACACCATGGATATTAATAGTCAGATGATGCATTGGCTTTTTGCTTTCCTCATAAATTAAATAAATTTAAGAGGAAATCAAAACGCCAATTACTTTTTCATATTGGTTCCTTTTGTGGTTCTGAGGTTCCTAAGGCATGTTTTAAAACCCTGTATTCTTTTGGGGGCCATCGTGGTTTTTTTCAATTTTATTTCCCTGGGGCATTTAAGGCACTCTTCCCAGGGTCCACCTCTTGGGGTAGACAGTTCATAATCGGCAGTGTCCCAGTTCCAGTCTCGTACTGTCCGAAAGAAATTTGATTTAATTCCCGCCACATGGAGACAAAATGTTGGACCGGGAAACTTTTTGTTCCGTTTATTTTTCCTTCTTTTCAAATAATCAGCTAGGCCGTACCCTAGCTCTCCCATTCCCTGGGGCCCTTGGAGTACCCGAGATTCCTTTTCGGTCCTTCCCCACTGGGTTTTTCGTGCCACCCCTTGCCGAGGAAGCCCTCCTCCACATCCCACGCATTATGCCAAGAGGGTACGGTGTTTGTTCTGCAAAGAATGATCCGCTCACCGGCACAGTCCCCTCTAATGGTGGCCCACTACTCAGCTGCTCCCAATGAAGGGATTGCCAGGCGATTGATTCCCGACCTCTGCCTACTCTATATAATGCCCCCGGAGGTTTGGCCTTCACCCAGTTGCTGCCGTTTCGGTATCTTACCAGTGCCTGCCCTTTTCTCTATATTGCCGGGTCATGGTGAGTGTGGTTAGGGGGATAATTCTGACCTTTTCACTGCTCTCTGGGGGTAGGGGCTTTGGCTCTGTCTGAGTTTGTGTTGTTGATCCTGAGTCGGTTCGTGGTCAGATGCCTGTCGGTGTAGTTTCTCTGTGCGAAGGGGGCCGCCTCGAGTTTGGTCCGAGAGATCAGAATGATCCCCCTGCCCCATTTACGGTATGGCTTCACGCGTTCCATTGGAATAATAATTCCATTTAATGTAATATTATTTATTAAGGACTTCTTCTGTGCAAAGCACTGTTCTGAGCGCGGCAGAGGTTACAACGTAATCGGATTGTCCAACGCGGGGCTCGCATCCTTAATCCCCACTTTACCGATGAGGGAACTGAGGCACAGAGAAGTGAAGTGACATGTCCAAAGTCACAAAGCCGGTAATTGGTGGAGCGGGATTTGAACTCATGACCTGTGACTCCAAAGCCCGTGCTCTTTACAGAGTGACAAGATGCTTCTCTAATTATTTTGTCTTTCTATTTAGATTAATCCCTGACCCAAAGCCTTGGGAGACGTGGCTGTTCCTCCACAAAACCCCTACAAGTGAGTAGTTTACAGACTTTTTTTTTCCTGGTGCTTCCTTTCCCTTTTTCTCTATCTAGTCCTCTTCATAAAAAAAGGAACAACTGCAGAAGGCTTTTAATCCAAAACTCCACAGCCTCCCTACTTTTTTTTTAACGAAAACCACTCTCCCCATGTGAAGTCAGCAAGAGCAAGCGCTTTCTTGGTGCTCATGGCTGAACAAATCTGTTGATTTGTGCCCACGATCGGAAAACCGATTTTTAGGTGGCTACATAGATATCTGGTGCCCGTAGATAATCTAATGAGTGCTTTGGGCTCCAATGGGAGGAGTGGCCGACGTTCGTGCGTATTGTCGATGCCCACACATGCCCGAAATTGCCTTTGGGTGCCACAGGTTAACCTTAAATAACCTTTTGGTGGCCTAAACCGGTTTTCGATTATAATAGCATTTCTTAAGCACTTACTACGTGCAAAGCACTGTTCTAAACGCTGCAGAGTTTACAAGGTAATCGGCTTCTCCCTCGGGGGGCTCACAGCCTTAATCCCCACTTTACCTACGAGGGAACCGAGGCACAGAGTAATCAAGTGATGTGTACAAAGTCACACGGCCGGTAATTGGTTTAGGCGGGATTGGAACCCAGGACCTCTGACTCCAAACCCTGTCTTCTTTCCTCTTAGCCAGGCTGCTACTCTAATTTTTACTTTACTGTCTTTCTTTTGAAATTCATCACTGACGTAGAGCCTTGGGAGACATGGCTGTTCCTCAACAAAACCTCTACAAGTGAGTAACTTACAGAATATTTTTTTCCTGGTGCTTTCTCTCCTTTTTCCCGCATCTTGTCCTCCTCATATAAAACGGAACAACTATGCAAGGCTTTTAAACAAAAACCCCACAACCTCCCTATTTTTAAAACGTAAATCAATCTCCCCGAATTAACCCTGCAATAGCAAACGGTTTGTTAGTACTCGCGACAGACCAGATCTGTTTATTTTATGCCCAGGAAGGCACTACAGATTTTCTGGTGGGCACAGGGTCCAAACGGATTTCTGGTGCACGTAGATAACCTACTGAGTGCTTTGGGCACCACGGGTAGGAGGGGGTGTCTGTCGAGGGTATTTTCCATGCCCACACTTGCCGAAAAGTACGTCTATGCGACACAGGTTCAAAGGTAAACCTCACATAACCGTGGAGGTGCCTAAACAGGCTTTCGGTCCCCAGCGGTACCCAAATTGATTTTTGGCTGGTAAGGTGGAATTCATTACGGGGCGATAAAGGAGATCAGTATCCTAGCTGTCCAGAGTCACTTTGATGTGGTTGAAAATCGATGGACATCACTCTGGAAAATGGAAGAAACTCGGTTGGGCTGCCCGACTAGCCATGTGTCCACAACAACGCTGGAAGGAAAGTTGACGGGGCATTAAAAAAATCCCCAAAACACGAAAAAATTTTCGGGCCGCCAATTCCCTTTGTCCATCCTATAAAGTAACCCCTTGCCTTCTCGTGTGACCATGGATATTAATATTCAGATGATGCATTGGCTTTTTACATTACTCTTAAATTGATTAATTTACAATTAAATTAAATTAAATTGATTAATCCTCCCCCTCCTTCCCTCACCCCCAACGATCTGGCCTCCTACTTCATTAACAAAATTAAATCCATCAGGTCCGACCTCCCCAAAGTCTCTTCCCCCCTTTCTCCAACCCCCCGGCTCTCAACACTCTCTGCTACTCTCCCATCCTTCCCAGCGGTATCCTCAGAGGAACTCTCCTCCCTCCTCTCAAGTGCTACTCCGGCCACCTGTGCTTCTGACCCCATTCCCTCTCATCTTATGAAATCTCTCGCTCCATCCCTTCTCCCCTCCTTAACTTCCATCTTCAACCGCTCACTCTCCACTGGTTCCTTCCCCTCTGCCTTCAAACATGCCCATGTCTCTCCCATCCTAAAAAAAACCCTCTCTTGACCCCACCTCACCTTCTAGTTATCGTCCCATTTCCCTCCTACCATTCCTTTCCAAACTCCTTGAACGAGTTGTCTACACGCGCTGCCTAGAATTCCTCAACAACAACTCTCTCCTCGACCCCCTCCAGTCTGGCTTCCGTCCCCTTCATTCCACGGAAACTGCGCTCTCAAAGGTCACCAATGACCTCCTGCTTGCCAAATCCAACGGCTCATACTCTGTCCTAATCCTCCTCGACCTCTCAGCTGCCTTCGACACTGTGGACCACCCCCTTCTCCTCAACACGTTATCTGACCTTGGCTTCACAGACTCCGTCCTCTCCTGGTTCTCCTCTTATCTCTCCGGTCGTTCTTTCTCAGTCTCTTTTGCAGGCTCCTCCTCCCCCTCCCATCCTCTTACTGTGGGGGTTCCCCAAGGTTCAGTGCTTGGTCCCCTTCTGTTCTCAATATACACTCACTCCCTTGGTGACCTCATTCGCTCCCACGGCTTCAACTATCATCTCTACGCTGATGACACCCAGATCTACATCTCTGCCCCTGCTCTCTCCCCCTCCCTCCAGGCTCGCATCTCATCCTGCCTTCAGGACATCTCCATCTGGATGTCCGCCCGCCACCTAAAGCTCAACATGTCGAAGACTGAGCTCCTTGTCTTCCTTCCCAAACCTTGTCCTCTCCCTGACTTTCCCATCTCTGTTGACGGCACTACCATCCTTCCCGTCTCACAAGCCCGCAACCTTGGTGTCATCCTCGACTCTGCTCTCTCATTCACCCCTCACATCCAAGCCGTCACCAAAACCTGCCGGTCTCAGCTCCGCAACATTGCCAAGATCCGCCCTTTCCTCTCCATCCAAACCGCTACCCTGCTAATTCAAGCTCTCATCCTATCCCGTCTGGACTACTGCACTAGCCTTCTCTCTGATCTCCCATCCTCGTGTCTCTCTCCACTTCAATCCATACTTCATGCTGCTGCCCGGATTATCTTTGTCCAGAAACGCTCTGGACATATTACTCCCCTCCTCAAAAACCTCCAATGGCTACCGATCAATCTGCGCATCAAGCAGAAACTCCTCACCCTGGGCTTCAAGGCTCTCCATCACCTCGCCCCCTCCTACCTCACCTCCCTTCTCTCCTTCTACTGCCCAGCCCGCACCCTCCGCTCCTCCACCACTAATCTCCTCACTGTGCCTCGCTCTCGCCTGTCCCGCCATCGACCCCCGGCCCACGTCATCCCCCGGGCCTGGAATGCCCTCCCTCTGCCCATCCGCCAAGCTAGCTCTCTTCCTCCCTTCAAGGCCCTGCTGAGAGCTCACCTCCTCCAGGAGGCCTTCCCAGACTGAGCCCCTTCTTTCCTCTCCCCCTCGTCCCCCTCTCCATCCCCCCGTCTTACCTCCTTCCCTTCCCCACAGCACCTGTATATATGTATATATGGTTGTACATATTTATTTCTCTATTTATTTATTTATTTATTTATTTTACTTGTACACTTCTATCCTACTTATTTTATTTTGTTGATATGTTTGGTTCTGTTCTCTGTCTCCCCCTTTTAGACTGTGAGCCCACTGTTGGGTAGGGACTGTCTCTATGTGATGCCAATTTGTACTTCCCAAGCGCTTAGTACAGTGCTCTGCACATAGTAAGCGCTCAATAAATACGATTGATTGATTGATCGATTAATTAATTTTAATTAATAAAATGAATTAATTTAATGATTTAAATTATTTATATTTAAGAGGAAATCAAAAAGGCAATTCCTTTTTCATTTCGGGTGCTGTTCTGGTTCTGAGATTGCTAAGGCATGTTTTCAACCCCTCTATACCTTTGGGGGCCATCGTGGGTTTTATTCAATTTTATTTGCCTGTGACATTTCTGGCATTCTTCCAGGCGTCCACCTTTTGGGGTAGACAGTTGAAGATAGTCAGGGTCCCAGTTCCAGTCCCGTTGGGTCCTCACTGTCCAAATCGTAAGAAATTTAATATGATTCCCGCCTCTTGGGGACAGAATGTTGGATCGGAAAGCGTTGAGTTTGTTTTTTTTTTCCTTCTTTTTAAATAATCAGCTAGGCCGTACCCTAGCTCTCCCATCCCCCGGGTCCCTTGGAGCACCCGAGATTCCTTTTAGGTCCTTTCTTACTAGGTTTTCCGTGCCACCGGCTGCCGAGGAAGCCCCCCTCCGCCTCCTCCGCACTCTGCCAAGTAGGAATGGTGTTTGTTCTGCAAAGGATGAGCGGCTCCCGGGCACAGTCCCCTTCAATGGTCGCCCACTGCTCAGCTGCTCCCAATCAAGGGATTGCCCGGCGGTTGAGCCGAGCCCCGCCCCTTCCCAACTCTGTATACGGTCCCCATAGCGTTGGCCTTCTCTTAGCTGCTGCCACTTCAGTACCTTCCCAGTGCCTGCCCTCTCAGCTGTTGCCTCTTCAGTACCTTCCCAGTTCCTGCCCTCCTCTCTGGGTTCGGGGGTCATGGTGAGTGAGGGTAGGGGGCTTATTCTGACATTTTCACTGCTCTCTGTGGTTAGGGGCTTTGGCTCGGTCAGAGATTGTGTTGTTGAGCCTGAGTAGGGCCGTGGGCAGATCCTTGTAGGGGTAGCGCCTCTGTGCGGGGCGGGCCGTCTCGGATTTGGTTCCAGAGGACAGGATGACCCACCTGCCTCAGCTACGGTATGGCTGCACCAGTTTCATAGGAATAATAATTCAATCTATTATAATAGCATTTCGTAAGCACTTACTACGTGCAAAGCACTGTTCTCAGCCCTGCAGATGTTACAAGGTAATCGGCTTGTCCCTCGGGGGCTCACAGCCTTAATCCCCACTTTACCGACCAGGGAACCGAGGCACAGTGACGTGAAGTGACGTGCCCAAAGTCACACGGCAGGTAATTGGTGGAGGCGGGATTTGAACCCAGGACCTCTGGCTCCAAACCCTGTGTTCTTTCCACTGAGCCACGCTGCTTCTCTAATTCTTATTTTTCTGTCTTTCTTTTTAGATTCATCACTGACCCAGAGCCTTGGGAGACGTGGCTGTTCCTCAACAAAACCTCTGCAAGTGAGTAGCTTACAGAATTTGTTTATTCCTGGTGCTTTCTCTCCCTTTTCCCGCATCTAGTCATCCTCATAAAAAAAAGAACTGAACAAGGCCATTAAACAAATACCCCACAACCTCCCTATTTTTAAAACATAAATCAATCTCCCCAAATTAACCCTGCAAGAGCATACGGTTTGTTCGTGCTCCTGGCAGACCAAATCTGTTTGTTTTGTGCCCAGGATGGCACTACAGATTTTTTGGTGGGCAGAGGGTTCAAACGGATTTCTGGTGCTCGTGGATACCCTAATGAGTGCTTTAGGGAACCAAGGGGAGGAGGGGGAGGGGGTCGAGGCTGTTATCGATGTCCACACATGGCCAAAAGTGCGATTGGGGGCCACAGGGCCACAGGTAAACCTTAAATAACCGTGCAGGGGCCTAAAGAGTTTTCCAGTACCCAGCGGTGCCCAAATTGATTTTTGGCTGCTAATTTGGATTTCCTGATGGGAGAATAAAGGATATCAATATTCTGGATGTCCAGAGGTACTTTGATTTCCTTGAAAATCGATGGAGATCACTCTGGAAAATGGAACAGACACGGCTGGGCTGCCCTGACAGCCATATGTCCACCCCAATGTTGGAAGGAAGGTGGATGGGCCATTAAAGAGAAATTCCTCGAAACACGAAACTTTTTCGGGCCGGCAATTCCCTTTGGCCATCGTATGAAGGAATCATCTCCCTTACCGGGACAACATGCATATTAATAGTCAAATGATGCATTGGCTTTTTGATTTCCTCAAATTAAATAAATTTGAGGAAATCAAAACGCCAATTACTTTTTCATTTCGGTTCCTGTTGTGGTCCTCAGGTTTCTGAGGCATGTTTAAAAACCCTCTATTATTTTGGGGGCCATCGTGAATTTTTTTCAATTTTATTTCCCTGTGGAATTTAGGGCACCCTCCTCGGGGTCCACCTCTTGGTGTGGAGAGCTTACGTTCGGCAGGGTCCCAGTTCCAGTCCCGTTGGGTCCTCACAGTCCAAATCGAAAGAAATTTGATTTAATACTCGCCTCTTGGGGACCGAATTTTGGATCGGGAAACTTCTAGGTCGTTATATTATTCCTTCTATTTAAATAATCAGATAGGCCGTACCCTAGCTCTCTCATTCCCTGGGTCCCTTGGAGTACCCGAGATGCTTTTTCGGTCCTTCCCCACTGGGTTTTTAATGTCACCCCCTGCCGAGTAAGCCCCCCTCCACATCCCACGCACTCTGCCAAGCGGGTACGGTATTTGTTCTGCAAAGAGTGAGCCGCTCACGGGCACAGTCCCGTCCAATTTTCACCCACTACTCAGCTGCTCCCAATGAAGGGATTGCCAGGCAATTGAGTCCTGCCCATTCCCTACTCTATACAAGGCCCCTGGAGGTTCGGCTTTTTCCCGGGTGCTGCCGTTTCAGTATCTTACCAGTGCCTGCCCTCTTCTCTATATTGTCGGGTCATGGTGAGTGAGGTTAGGGTGCTAATTTTGACCTTTTCACTTCTCTCAGAAGGGAGGGGCTTTGGCTCTGTATGAGATTGTGTTGTTGATCCTGAGTCAGGTCGTGGGCAGAAGCCTGTAGGTGTATTTTCTCTGTGAGGAGGGGGCCGTCTCGAGTTTGGTCCGAGAGGTCAGAATGACCCACCTGCTCCAGTTACGGTATGGCTGCACGAGTTCTATTGGAATAATAATTCCATCTAATATAGTATTATTTATTAAGGACTTATGGGCAAATCACTGTTCTGAGCGCGGCAGAGGTTAGAAGGTAATTGTGCTGTCCAACGCGGGGCTCACAGTCTTAATCCCCACTTTACCGATGAAGGAACCGAGGCACAGAGAAGTGAAGTGACATGTCCAAAGTCACAAAGCCGGTAATTTGTGGAGCCGGGATTTGAACTCATGACCTGTGACTCCAAATCCCGCACTCTTTACACTGTGACAAGCTGCTTCTCTAATTACTTTTGTCTTTCTATTTAGATTACTCCCTGACCCAAAGCCTAGGGAGACGTGGCTGTTCCTCCAGAAAACCCCTGCAAGTGAGTAGCTTGCAGACTTTTTTTTTCCAGGTGCTTCCTTTCCCTTTTTCTCTATCTAGTCCTCCTCATAAAAAAAAGGAACAACTGCAGAAGGCTTTTGATCCAAAACCCCAAAACCTCCCTATTTTTAAAACGAAAATCACTCTCCCCATGTGAAGCCAGCCAGAGCAAGCACTTTGTTGGTGCTCATGCCAGAACAAATCTGTCGATTTGTGCCCATGATCGCAAAACCGATTTTTAGGTGGCTTCACATATCTAGTGCCCGTAGTTCACCTAATGAGTGCTTTGGTCTCCAAAGGGAGTAGTGGCCGTCGGTCGAGGGTATTCCCGATGCCCTTACATGCCCGAAAGTGCGATTGGGGGCCACAGGTTCATAGGTTAACCTTAAATAACCGTGTGGAGGCCTAAACCTGTTTTCGGTCCACAGCGGTGTCCAAATTGATTTTTGGCTAGTACTTTGGATTTCCCGATGGGAGGATAAAGGATATCAATATTCTGGATGTCTAGAGGTACTCTGCTTTCCTAGAAAATCGATGGAGATCACTCTGGAAAATAGAACAGACTCGGTTGGGTTGCCCGGCTAGCCCTGTGTCCACCCCACTGCTGCAGGGAAGGAGGATGAGTCATGCAAAAAAATCCCCAAATCACGAAAAATCTTTCGGGCGGTTAATTCCCTTTGTCCTTCCTCTAAAGGAACCACCTCCCTTCCCGGTACATCATGGATATTAATAGACAGATGATGCATTGGCGTCAAATTACTTTTTCATATCGTTTCCCTTTGTGGTTCTCAGGTTTCTAAGGCATGTTTGAAAGCCCTGTATTCTTTTGGGGTCCATCGTGGTTTTTTTCAATTTTATTTCCCTGAGGGATTTCGGGCACTCTTCCCAGGGTCCACCTCTTGGGGTAGACAGTTCATAATCCGCAGGGTCCCAGTTCGTCTCGTACTGTCCTCACTGTCCAAACCGAAAGAAATTTGATTTAATTCCCGCCTCATGGAGACAAAATGTTGGATCGGGAAACTTTATGTTCGGTTTATTTTTCCTTTTTAAATAATCAGCTAGGCCGTACCCTAGCTCTCCCATTCCCGGGGTCCCTTGGAATACCCGAGATTCCTTTTCGGTCCTTCCCCACTGGGTTTTTCATGCCACCCCCTGCCGAGGAAGCCCCCCTCCACATCCCAGGCACTCTGCCTAGCGGGTTCGGTGTTTGTTCTGCAAAGAATGAGCCGCTCACCGGCACAGTTCCCTCAAATGGTGGCCCACTACCCAGCTGCTCCCAATGAGGGAATTGCCAGGCGATTGAGTCCCGACCATTCCCTACTCTATATAACGCCCCCGGAGGTTTTGCCTTCTCCCGGTTGCTGCCGTTTCAGTATCTTACCAGTGCCTGCCCTCTTCTCTATATTGCCGGTTCATGGTGAGTGAGGTTAGGGGGCTATTTCTGACCTTTTCACTGCTCTCTGGGGGTAGGGGCTTTGGCTCTGTCTGAGTTTGTGTTGTTGATCCTGAGTCGGGTCATGGGCAGATGCCTGTAGGTGTAGTTTCTCTGTGCGGAGGGGTCCGTCTCGAGTTTGGTCCGAGAGGTCAAAATGACCCCCCTGCCCCATTTACGGTATGGCTTCACGAGTTCCATTGGAATAATAATTCCATGTAATGTAATATTATTTGTTAAATACTTCTTATGTGCAAAGCACTGTTTTGAGTGCGGCAGAGGTTACAAGGTAATCGGATTGTCCAACGCCGGGCTCCCAGCCTTAATCCCCACTTTACGGATGAGGGAACCGAGGCACAGAGAAGTGAAGTGACGTGTCCAAAGTCACAAAGCCGGTAATTTGTGGAGGCGGGATTTGAACTCATGACCTATTACTCCAAACCCCGCGCTCTTTACACTGTGACAAGCTGCTTCTCTAATTATGTTTGTCTTTCTATTTAGATTAATCCCTGACCCAAAGCCTTGGGAGACGTGGCTGTTCCTCCTGAAAGCCCCTGCAAGTGAGTAGTTTACAGACTTTTTTTCCTGGTGCTTCCTTTCCCTTTTTCTCTATCTAGTCCTCCACATAAAAAAGGAACAACTGCAGAAGGCTTTTGATCCAAAACCTCCCTATTTTTAAAACGAAAATCACTCTCCCCATGTGAAGCCAGCAAGAGCAAGCGCTTTGTTGGTGCTCATGCCAGAACATATCTGTTGATTTTTGCCCACGATCGCAAAACCGATTTTTAGGTGGCTTCACATATCTGGTGCCCGTAGATCACCTAATGAGTGCTTTGGGCTCCAAGGGGAGAAGTGGCCGTCGGTCGAGGGTATTCCCGATGCCCACACATGCCCGAGAGTGCGATTGGGGGCCACAGGGTCATAGGTTAACCTTAAATAACCGTGTGGGGGCCTAAACCGGTTTTCGGACCCCAGCGGTGCCCAAATTGATTTTTGGCTGGTACTTTGGATTTCCCGATGGGAGGATAAAGGATATCAATATTTTGGATGTCCAGAGGTACTTTGGTTTCCTAGAAAATCGATGGAGATCACTCTGGAAAATGGAACAGACTCGGTTGGGTTGCCCGGCTAGCCCTGTGTCCACCCCAATGCTGCAAGCAAGGAGGATGGGTCATGCAAAAAAATCTCCAAATCACGAAAAATCTTTCGGGTGGGCAACTCCCTTTGTCCTTCCTCTAAAGGAACCACCTCCCTTCCCGGGACACCATGGATATTAATAGACAGATGATGCATTGGTTTTTTGATTTCCTCTTAAATTAAATTTAAGAGGAAATCAAAACGCCAATTACTTTTTCATATCGGTTCCTTTTGTGGGTCTGAGGTTTCTAAGGCATGTTTTAAAGCCCTGTATTCTTTTGGGGGTCATCGTGGTTTTTTTCAATTTTATTTCCCTGGGGGTTTCGGGCACTCTTCCCAGGGTCCACCTCTTGGGGTAGACAGTTCAAAATCGGCAGGGTCCCAGTTCCATTCTCGTACTGTCCTCACTGTCCAAACCGAAATAAATTTGATTTAATTCCCGCCTCATGGAGACAAAATGTTGGATCGGGAAACTTTTAGTTCGGTTTATTTTTCCTTCTTTTTAAATAATCATCTAGGCCGTACCCTAGCTCTCCCATTCCCTGGGTCCCTTGGAGTACCCGAGATTCCTTTTCGGTCCTTCCCTACTGGGTTTTTCATGCCACCCCTTGCCGAGGAAGCCCTCCTCCACATCCCAGGCGTTATGCCAAGAGGGTACGGTGTTTGTTCGGCAAAGAATGAGCCGCTCACCGGCACAGTCCCCTCCAATGGTGGCCCACTACTCAGCTGCTCCCAATGATGGGATTGCCAGGCGACTGAGTCCCGACTTTTCCCTACTCTATATAAGGCCCCCGGAGGTTTGGCCTCCTCCCAGTTGCTGCCGTTTCAGTATCTTACCACTGCCTGCCCTCTTCTCTGTATTTCCGGGTCATGGTGAGTGTGGTTAGGGGGCTAATTTTGACCTTTTCACTGCTCTCTGGGGGTAGGGGCTTTGGCTCTGTCTGAGTTTGTTTTGTTGATCCTGAGTCGGGTCGTGGGCAGATGCCTGTAGGTGTAGTTTCTCTGTGCGGAGGGGGCCGTCTCGAGTTTGGTCCGAGAGGTCAGAATGACCCACCTGCCCCATTTACGGTATGGCTTCACGAGTTCCATTGGAATAATAATTCCATGTAATGTAATATTATTTGTTAAGGACTTATTATGTGCAAAGCACTGCTTTGAGCGCGGCAGATGTTACAATGTATTCGGATTGTCCAACGCGGGGCTCACAGCCTTAATCCCCACTTTACCGATGAGGGAACCGAGGCACAGAGAAGTGAAGTGACGTGTCCAAAGTCACAAAGCCGGTAATTGGTGGGGCTGGGATTTGAACTCATGACCTGTGACTCCAAACCCCGCGCTCTTTACACTGTGACAAGCTGCTTCTCTAATTATTTTTGTCTTTCTATTTAGATTAATCCCTGATCCAAAGCCTTGGGAGACGTGGCTGTTCCTCCACAAAACCCCTACAAGTGAGTAGTTTACAGACTTTTTTTTCCAGGTGCTTCCTTTCCCTTTTTCTCTATCTAGTCCTCCTCATAAAAAAGGAACAACTGCAGAAGGCATTTGATCCAATACCCCAAAACCTCCCTATTTTTATAACGAAAATCACCCTCCCCATGTGAAGCCAGCCAGAGCAAGCGCTTTGTTGGTGCTCATGCCAGAACAAATCTGTTGATTTGTGCTCACGATCGCAAGACCGATTTTTAGGTGGCTTCACATATCTGGTGCCCGTCGATAAACTAGTGAGTGCTTTGTGCTCCAAGGGGAGGAGTGTCCGTCGGTCAAGTGTATTCCCGATGCCCACACATGCCCGAGAGTGCGATTGGGGGCCACAGGGTCATTGGTTAACCTTAAATATCCGTGTGGGTGCTTAAACCGGTTTTCGGACCCCAGCGGTGCCCAAATTGATTTTTGGCTGGTACTTTGGATTTCCCGATGGGAGGATAAAGGATATCAATATTCTGGATGTCCAGAGGTACTTTGCATTCCTAGAAAATCGATGGAGATCACTCTGGAAAATGGAACAGACTCGGTTGGGTTGCCCTGCTAGCCCTGTGTCCACTCCAATGCTGCAAGGAAAGAGGATGGGTCATGCAAAAAAAATCCCAAAATCACGAAAAATCTTTCGGGCGGGGTCTCTCGGGGTAGGGGCTTTGGCTCCGTCTGAGTTTGTGTTGTTGATCCTGAGTCGGGTCGTGGGCACATGCCTGTAGGTGTAGTTTCTCCGTAAGGAGGGGGCCGTCTCGAGTTAAGTCTGAGAGGTCAGAATGACCCACCTGCCCCATTTACGGTATGGCTGCACGAGTTCCATTGGAATAATAATTCCATGTCATGTAATATTATTTATTAAGGAGTTCTTATGTGCAAAGGCAATTCCCTTTGTCCTTCCTCTAAAGGAACCACCTCCCTTCCCGGGACACCATGGATATTAATAGACAGATGATGCATTGGTTTTTTGCATCCAATTACTTTGCGCCAATTACTTTTTCATATCGGTTCCTTTTGTGGTTCTGAGGTTTCTAAGGCATGTTTTAAAGCCCTGTAATCTTGTGGGGGCCATCGTGGTTTTTTTCAATTTTATTTCCCTGGGGGATTTAGGGCACTCTTCCCATGGTCCACCTCTTGGGGTAGACAGTTCAAAATCGGCAGGGTCCCAGTTCCAGTTTCGTACTGTCCTCACTGTCCAAACCGAAAGACATTTGATTTAATTCCCGCCTCATGGAGACAAAATGTTGGACCGGGAAAATTTTTGTTCGGTTTATTTTTCCTTTTTTTTTAAATAATCAGCTAGGCCGTACCCTATCTCTCCCATTCCCTGGGTCCCTTGGAGTACCCGAGATTCCTTTTAGGTCCTTCCCCACTGGGTTTTTCATGCCACCCCTTGCCGAGGAAGCTCTCCTCCACATCCCACGCGTTATGCCAAGGTGTTTGTTCTGCAAAGAATGAGCCGCTCACCGGCACAGTCCCCTCCAATGGTGGCCCACTACTCAGCTGCTCCCAATGAAGGGAATGCCAGGTGATTGAGTCCCGACCTTTCCCTACTCTATATAAGGCCCCCGGATGTTTGGCCTTCTCCCAGTTGCTTCCGTTTCAGTATCTTACCAGTTCCTGCCCTCTTCTCTATATTGCCGGGTCATGGTGAGTGTGGTTAGGGGGCTAATTCTGACCTTTTCACTGCTCTCTGGGGGTAGGGGCTTTGGCTCTGTCTGAGTTTCTGTTGTTGATCCTGAGTCGGGTCGTGGGCAGATGCCTGTAGGTGTAGTTTCTCTGTGCGGAGGGGGCCGTCTCGAGTTTGGTCCGAGAGGTCAGGATGACACACCTGCCCCATTTACGGTATGGCTTCACGAGTTCCATTGGAATAATAATTCCATGTAATGTAATATTATTTATTAAGGACTTATGTGCAAAGCACTGTTCTGAGCGCGGCCGAGGTTACAAGGTAATCGGATAGTCCAACACTGGGCTCACAGCCTTAATCCCCACTTTACCGATGAGGGAACCGAGGCACAGAGAAGTGAAGTGACGTGTCCAAAGTCACAAAGCCGGTAATTGGTGGAGGCGGGATTTGAACTCATGACCTGTGACTCCAAACCCCGCGCTCTTTACACTGTGACAAGCTGCTTCTCTAATTATTTTTGTCTTTCTATTTAGATTAATCCCTGACCCAAAGCCTTGGGAGACGTGGCTGTTTCTCCTGAAAACCCCTGCAAGTGAGTAGTTTACAGACTTTTTTTTCCTGGTGCTTCCTTTCCCTTTTTCTCTATCTAGTCCTCCTCATAAAAAAAAGGAACAACTGCAGAAGGCTTTTGACCCAAAACCCCAAAACCTCCCTATTTTTAAAACGAAAATCACTCTCCCCATGTGAAGCCAGCAAGAGCAAGCGCTTTGTTGGTGCTCATGCCAGAACAAATCTGTTGATTTGTGCCCACGATCGCAAAACCGATTTTGGGGTGGCTCCAGATATCTGGTGCCCGTAGGTAACCTACTGAGTGCTTTGGGCTCCAACGGGAGGGGTGGCCGTCGTTCGAGGGTATTGCCGATGCCCACACATGCCCTAGAGTGCGATTGGGGGCCACAGGGTCATAGGTTAACTTTAAATAACCGTGCGGGGGCCTAAACCGGTTTTCGGACCTTAGCGGTGCCCAAATTGATTTTTGGCTGGTACTTTGGATTTCCCGATGGGGGGATAAAGGATATCAATATTCTGGATGTCCAGAGGTACTTTGCTTTCCTAGAAAATCGATGGAGATCACTCTGGAAAATGGAACAGACTCGGTTGGGTTGCCCGGCTAGCCCTGTGTCCACCCCAATGCTGCAAGGAAGGAGGATGGGTCATGCAAAAAAATCCGCAAATCACGAAAAATCTTTCGGCCGGGCAATTCCCTTTGTCTTTCCTCTAAAGGAACCACCTCCCTTCCCGGGACACCATGGATATTAATAGACAGATGATGCATTGGATTTGTGATTTCCTCTTTAAATAAATAAATTTAAGAGGAAATCAAAACGCCGATTTACTTTTTCATTTCGGTTCCTTTTGTGGTTCTGAGGTTTCTAAGGCATGTTTCAAAGCCCTGTATTCTTTTGGGGTCTATCGTGGTTTTTTTGAATTTTATTTCCCTGGGGAATTTAGGGGACTCTTCCTAGGGTCCACCTCTTGGGGTAGACAGTTCAAAATCGGCAGGGTCCCAGTTCCAGTCTCGTACTGTCCTCACTGTCGAAACCGAAAGAAATTTGGTTTAATACCCACCTCATGGAGACAGAATGTTGGATCTGGAAACTTTCAGTTCGGTTTATTTTTCCTTCTTTTTAAATAATCAGCTAGGCCGTACCCTAGCTCTCCCATTCCCTGGGTCTCTTGGAGTACCCGGGATTCCTTTTCGGTCCTTCCCCACTGGGTTTTTCATGCCACCCGCTGCCGAGGAAGCCCCCCTCCATATCCCACGCACTCTGCCAGAGGGGTACCGTTTTTGTTCTGCAAAGAATGAGCCACTCACCGGCACAGTCCCCTTGAATGGTGGCCCACTACCCAGCTGCTCCCAGTGAAGGAATTGCCATGCGATTGAGTCGCGACCTTTCCCTACTCTATATAAGGCCTTCCGGAAGTTTGGCCTTCTCCCGGTTGCTACCGTTTCAGTATCTTTCCAGTGCCTGCCCTCTTCCCTATATTGCCAGGTCATGGTGAGTGAGTTTAGGGGGCTAATTGTGACCTTTTCACTGCTCCCTGGGACTAGGGGCTTTGGCTCTGTCTGAGTTTCTGTTGTTGATCCTGAGTCGGGTCGTGGGCAGATGCCTGTAGGTGTAGTTTCTCTGTGCGGAGGGGGCCGTCTCGAGTTTGGTCCGAGAGGTCAGAATGACCCACCTGCCCCATTTACGGTATGGCTGCACGAGGTCCATTGGAATTATAATTCCATGTAATGTAGTATTATTTATTAAGGACTTCTTAACCGTGCAAAGCACGGTTCTGAGCGCGGTCGAGGTTACAAGGTAATCGCCTTGTCCAACGTGGGGCTCACAGCCTTAATCCCCACTTTATCGATGAGGGAACTGAGGCACAGAGAAGTGAAGTGACGTGTCCAAAGTCACAAAGCCGGTAATTGGTGGAGGCGGGATTTGAACTCAAGACCTGTGACTCCAAAGCCCGCGCTCTTTACACTGTGACAAGCTGCTTCTCTAATATTTTTGTCTTTCTTTTTATATTAATCCCTGACCCAAAGCCTTGGGAGACGTGGTTGTTCCTCCAGAAAACCCCTGCAAGTGAGTAGTTTACAGACATTTTTTTCCTGGTGCTTCCTTTCCCTTTTTCTCTATCTAGTCCTCCTCATAAAAGAAGGAACAACTGCAGAAGGCTTTTAAACCAAAACCCCAAAACCTCCCTATTTTTAAAACGAAAATTACTCTCCCCATGTGAAGCCAGCAAGAGCAAGCGCTTTGTTGGTGCTCATGCCAGAACAAATCTGTCGATTTGTGCCCACGATCGCAAAACCTATTTTTAGGTGGCTTCACATGTCTGGTCCCCGTAGATCACCTAATGAGTGCTTTGGGCTCCAAGGGGAGGGGTGGCCGTCGGTCGAGGTTATTCCCGTTGCCCACACATGCCCGAGAGTGCGATTGGTGGCCTCAGGGTCATAGGTTAACCTTAAATAACCGTGTGGGGGCCTAAACCGGTTTTCGGACCCCAGCGGTGCCCAAATTGATTTTTGTCTGGTACTTTGGATTTCCCGATGGGAGGATAAAGGATATCAATATTCTGGATGTCCAGAGGTACTTTGGTTTCCTAGAAAATCGATGGAGATCACTCTGGAAAATGGAACAGACTCGGTTGGGTTGCCCGGCTAGCCCTGCGTCCACCCCAATGCTGCAAGAAAGGTGGATGGGTCATGCAAAAAAATCCCCAAATCACGAAAAAATTTTCGGGTGGGTAATTCCCTTTGTTCTTCCTCTAAAGGAACCACCTCCCTTCCCGGGACACCATGGATATTAATAGTCAAAAGTTCCATTGGCTTTTTTATTTCCTCTTAAATTAAATAAATTAAATAAATTTAAGAGGAAATCAAAACGCCAATTACTTTTTCATATCGGTTCCTTTTGTGGTTCTAAGGTTTCTAAGGCATGTTTTAAAGCCCTGTATTCTTTTGGGGGCCTTTGTGGTTTTTTTTCAATTGTATTTCCCTGGGGGATTTAGGGCACTCTTCCCAGGGTCCACCTCTTGGGGTAGACAGTTCAAAATCGGCAGGGTCCCAGTTCCAGTCTCGTACTGTCCTCACTGTCCAAACCGAAAGAAATTTGATTTAATTCCCGCCTCATGGAGACAGAATGTTGGATCTGGAAACTTTTAGTTCGGTTTATTTTTCCTTCTTTTTAAATAATCACCTAGGCCGTACCCTAGCTCTCCCATTCCCTGGGTCTCTTGGATTACCCGAGATTCCTTTTTGTTCCTTCCCCACTGGGTTTTTAATGTCACCCCCTGCCGAGTAAGCCCCCCTCCACATCCCACGCACTCTGCCAAGCGGGTACGGTATTTGTTCTGCAAAGAGTGAGCCGCTCACTGGCACAGTCCCCTCCAATGGTGGTCCACTACCCAGCTGCTCCCAATGAAGGAATTGCCAGGCGATTGAGTCCCGACCTTTCCCTACTCTATATAAGGCCTTCAGGCTCGTATCTCCTCCTGCCTTCAAGACATTTCCACCTGGATGTCCACCTGCCACCTAAAGCTCAACATGTCTATGAATGAGCTCCTTATCTTCCCCCCGAAACCCTGTCCTCTCCCTGACTGTCACGTCACTATGGATGGCACTATCACTACCGGGATTCTCACAGCCCGCAACCTTGATGTCATCCTTGACCCTACTCTCTCATTCACCCCATACATTCAATTCGTTACCAAAACCTACCAGTCTCACCTTCACAACATCGCTAAGATCTGCCCTTTCCTCTCCATCCAAACTGCTACCTTGTTGGTTCAATCTCTCATCCTATCCCGACTGGATTACTGCCTCGACCTCCTTTCTGCTCTCCCATCCTCCTGTGTTTTCTCACTTCAGTCTATTCTTCACTCTGCTGCCCGGATTATCTTTGTACAGAAACGCTCTGGGCATATTACTCCCCTCCTCAAAAATCCCCATTGGTTGCCTATCAACCTTCACATGAAGCAAAAGCTCCTCACTATAGGCTTCAAAGCTCTCCATCACCTCGCCCTTTCCAAACTTACCTCCCTTCTCTCCTTCTATAACACGGCCTGCACACTCCACGCCTCTGCCATTAACCTCCTCGGTGGTCCTCGTTCTCGCCTGTCCTGCCTCTGACCTGGAATGCCCCCCTTCCGACATCTACCAAAATAGCTCTCTTCCTCCCTTCTAAACCCTACTGAGAGCTCACCTCCTCCAGGAGGCCTTCTCTGACTGGGCTCCCCCTTTTCCCCTCCTCCTCCCCCCCTCCCCATCGGCCCCCCCATACCCTACCCCCTTCCCGCAGCACCTGTGTATATTTGTACATATTTAATCATCTATTGTATTAATGATGTGTATATAGATATTATTACATTTATTCGAATGGTATCGACACCTTTCTACTTGTTTTGTTTTGTTGTCTGTCTCCCTCTTCTAGACTCTGAGCCCTTTCTTGGGTAGGGACTGTATGTGTTGCCGATTTGTATTTCGCCCTTACTACTGTGCTCTGCACACAGTAAGGGCTCAATAAATACGATTGAATGAATGAATATTCTGGTCTGAAACAGGGACCGAGAATGGAGAGGCTTTTTTAAAAATGATGATCGTATCTGTAAGTTCTCACTATGTTCCAAGCACTGTTAATCAGGTTATCCCACGTGAGACTCACAGTCGTCATCTCCATTTTACAGTCGAGGGAACTGAGGCACAGAGTAGTGAAGTGACTTGCCCAAACTCACACAGTTGACAAGTGATGGAGCCAGGATTAGAATCCATGAACCCTGACTTCCAAGCCCGGGCTCTATCCACTAAACCATGCTGCTTCTATTTGTTAAATGGTATTTGTTTAGTGCCTACTGTATCATTATCATAATTAGTATATCCTTACTATGGTATAATATTACTATTATTGTTCTAATTACTGTTCTATTGCTCTGCTGTACATTCTGTACTGTTCCACTGTTCTATTATTACCCAAGAGTGGAGTAGATTACAAGTTCATTAAATCCTGTCCTGCATGGGGCTTACAGTCTAGGTAAGGGGGAGAAGAGGAGAACTGAGGCAAAGAGAAGTTAAATGACTTGTCCAAGGTCACACAGCAAGCAGTTGGAAGAACCAGGACTAGAATCCAGCTCCTCTGACCTCCAGGCCCATGCTCTTTCCACTAGGCCATACTGCATCTCCCAGGCTTGTTAGTTTGAGGGTCGCTTGGAGGCTGCAGGAACCCTGCCCTAAAAAGCTCTCCATCAGCTTGGCTTCAAAGCTCTCCATCCCCTTGCCCCTTCCTACCTCACCTCCCTTCTCTCCTTCTCCAGCCCAGCCCACACACTCTGCTCCTCTGACACCGCTAACCTCCTCACGGTGTCTCATTCTCGCCTGTCCCACCGTCGACTCCTGGCCCACGTCCTACCTCAGTCCTGGAATGCCCCCTCTCCTCACATCCACCAAACTAGCTCTCTTCTCCTCTTTAAAGCCATACTGAGAGCTCAACTCTTCCAGGAGGCCTTCCCTGACTGAGCCCCCTTTTCCTCTACTCCACCTCGCCTCCCCATCGCTCCGACTCCCTCCCTCTGCTCCACCCCCCAATGAATATGATTGAATGAATGAATGAATGAAATCTTAACCTGCCCTCCATCCTGCCGTGGCCTGTGATATGGTGCCTTGTATCATATTTATTCATATTAATGTCTGTCTCCTCCTCTAGACTGTAAGCTCATTGTGGGCAGGGACCATTTCTGCCAATTCTGTTGTATCATAATCTCCCAAACATTTAGTACAGTGCTCTGAAAATAGCCAATAAAAGCATCGATCGATTGACTAATTGATTGTGAGAAGCAGCGTGGTTTAGTGGAAAGAGTGTGTGCTTGGGAGTCAGAGGTTCAAATCCCGATTCTGCCACTTATCAGCTGTCTGACTTTGGACAAGTCACTTAACTTCTCTGTGCCTCAGTTACCTCATCTGTAAAATGGGGATTAAGACTGTGAGCCCCAACTGGAACAACGTGATTACTTGTATCTACCCCAGTGCTTCGAACAGTGCTTGGTACATAGTAAGCGCTTAACAAATACCATTATTATTCTTGTTATTATTATCATATGTAGTGGCACTGAAAACTGGAGGAGCTTGGGTTCAGCTGTAGTTGCAGCTTTCCTCGTTTTGGAGAAAAAGTAAAGTTTCTGGGATTTTTCTCAAATATTTCCCTTCCAGGATAGCATTTCTCAATAGTTAATCCATCAATCAATCAATAGTATTAATTGAATATCTTTCATTTGTAGCCGCCACGCCCTGGGTAGAGGGGTGAAGAGGAGAAAATGCAAAGGAGGAAAGAATAGGAGTTAATCCTCATTTTACAGTTGAGGCAGCTGGGGTCCAGAGAAGTGAAACGACTTGCCCAAGGTCACACAAAAGATACATGGCAGAACCGGGATTAGAGCCCAGGTCTTCTGACTCCCAGGCTCGTGCTCTAGCCAGTAGACCACTCTGCTTTGATAACTTAATATTTTCACCTCCATCTAACCCGCAGGACCCTATTTCCTCAAAAGGAAGAAATGACCAACCTCATGGCAGTGAGGGAATTCCTCCTGCTGGGATTCTCGGAGGTCTGGGAGCTGCAGCTGTACAGGCTGCGCTGTTCCTCCTGGTCTACGTGGCGGCCCTGACGGGGAATCTCCTCATCATTGCCATCACCACCCTCGAATGGCGCCTCCACACACCCATGTACCCCTTCCTCAGGAAACCGGCCCTCATCGACCTCTGCTACATCTCCATCACCGTCCCCAAATCCAACCACAACTCCCTGACTGACCACAGAGAAATTTCTGTCTCGGGTTGCATCTCCGATGTCTTCATGTAATCACCCTTAGGGGTGTCAAAGTGGCCCTGACACCACCGGGAGGTAGTGTCCTATGAACGCTAGGCCTCTAGCTGCCGCACCCTCGGCTGCGAGGTCATCATGGACCTAGGGGCCTGTGGGAAGATGGCCTTCACCTCCTTGATCAGCGGAGGGCTGAACGGAGGCATCCACAACGCCGTGGCTTTCTCCCTCCTCTTCTGTGACACCAACGCCTCCCATTCATTCATTCATTCATTCATTCAATCAATCGAATTTATTGAGTGCTTACTGTGTGCAGAGCACTGTACTCAAAACAAAACATTAACAAAAAATAGAATAAATATGTACAAATAAAATAAATACACAAATAGAGTAATAAATACGTACAAACATATATACATATATACAGGTGCTGTGGCGAAGGGAAGGAGGAAAGGGGGGGGTGTGGAAGGGGAGGAGGAGGAGAGGAAGGAGGGGGCTCAGTCTGGGAAGGCCTTCTGGAGGAGGTGAGCTCTCAGTAGGGCTTTGTAGTTCTCTTGCGACATCCCTTCCCTCATCTGGCTCTCCTGTTCCAAATGCTACAGTGATGAGATCGCAGTTCTGGGCTGCAGCGTGTTTCTGGGACTCGGTTGTTTCGTCTCCATCGTCGTCTCATACATGTGCATCTTCCGGACCGGGATAAGGATGCTGGCTGCCAAGGGCCAGGCCAAAGCCTTCTCCACCTGACTGCCCCATCTCGTCGTCGTCACAATCTTCCTCTTCACGGACATGTTTGGCTATCTCAAGCCGCCCTCACACTCTTCCTCGTTGTTCTACCTGCTGCAGTCGGTGTTCTATGCCGTCATGCCCCCCACCCTGATCCCCCTCATCTTCAGCCTGAGCAACCGGAACATGAAGGCCGCTCTGGGGAGGGTCCTGAGGTGGAAATTTTTCCCATAGAATGGAATGCTTCTATAGTCTATCCAAAAGTGGAAGACCAGCATTGACTCTATCCACAAAGGCATTAGCGGTATTTATTGAGTGCTTACTGTGTGCAAAGCACTCTATTAAGCGTAGATCCTTTGGAGGACATAAATATGTGCAATCTGAAAGATTTGGCACCTAGACATTCAGTTAATTGTATTTATTAAGTCTTTCATTTTTCAATGATATTTGTTAAGTGCTTACTATGTGCCAGGCTCTGCCCTAAGCACTAACTAACTCAGATTCGACACAGTTCAGTGTCCCACACAGGGCTCACAGTCTTAATCCCAATATGACAGATGAGGTAACTGAGGCATGAAGAATTTAAGTGGCCTGCCCAAAATCTCACAGTAGTCAAATTGCAGAACCGGAATTAGAACCCTTGCCCTCTGCCATTTTTATTGAATGCTTACTGTGTGCCAAGCACTGTACTAAAAATATACCCTCCTAGTAGATCAGGATAGGGGTAGACAGAGAACATAGTTACCACCTCTATTGCAATGTCCTCTCCTACGCGCTTAGTATAGTGTTCTGCACACAGTAAGCACTTAATAAATACCATCGATTTACTGATTCAAGTAGTACAATTTGTGCCTCGATCTTGTCTATCTCACTGCCAACCCCTGTCTCTGGCCTAGAAAACCTTCCCCCTTCATGTCTGACAGACCACCACTCTTCATTTGCTCTCTCGGAGTTGTCCCTCCTCATGGCGATGTCCTACGACAGCTAAACTACCATCTGCAGCCCCCTGTGCTACAAATTCATCATGGACCGAGGGGCCTGTGGGAAGATGGCGGCCGCCTTCTGGCTCAGCGTGGGCCTGTTCGGGGCGTTGTACACATCCGGGACATTGATACTGAGCTTCTGTGGCTCTAACCTGATCCAGAAGGTTTTCTGAGACATCCCTTCCTTACTGAAGATCTCCTGTTCTGAAACGCACGCTGTCATCGATGTCAGCATGGCCACTGGATTAGCTTGGCTTTCATATCCTTCATTTTCATTATCTTCTCGTACTTTCACATCTTCCAGGCTGTGCTAAGGATGCCGGCTGCCGAGGGCCTGGCCAAACCCTTCTCCACCTGCCTGCCTCACCTCGTCGTCCTGAGATATTCATACTGAACAGAACCTTTGCTTACCGTGTCTGACTCCCCCTCTGCCCTGGAACTGCTGGTGTCCGTGTTCTATGTCGTGATGCTGCCCCCTGAACCCCCTCATCTACAGCCTGAGGAACAAAGTCATGAAGACCACCCTGAGGAGGGTGATAGCGGGGAAATGCCTCTGAAATGACGGTAGAACCACTTCTCGCTGAGTTCAGAGGCCCTTCTAGCCTGGGGATTCTGGGTTCCCACCCCTTGGTGTCGTTCACATGGGAACCACTGGTGACCATGGAGCCTTCCGTGGAGAAATATGGACAACCAGTTGCTGAGACCTCAGGTTCCAGGACCACCATGCCCGAATGGATCATAATGCCAGCCGTCTACAAGGGGTGGTGGCCATGGAGATTGGCTATTGGTTTGTAGCATTTGTAAAGTGATTATCATCAATCAATCAAGTTTTTACTGTGTGAAGAGCCCTGTATTAAATTGTTGGGAGAGTACAATAAAACAGAATTGGTGGATACGTTCCCGTTATATACCAGGCACTGTACTAGGCGCTAGGGTAGATACGAGACGATTGGGTTGGATCCAATCCCTGTTCCACACGGGGCTCACAGTCTTAATCTCCATTACATAGATCAGGTAACTGAGGCCCAGAGAAGTGAAGTGACTTGCCCAAGGTTACACAGCAGGTACACGGCGGAGCAGGGATTAGAACCCAGGTCCCCCTCTGACTCCCAACCCCGTGCTCTTTCCATTAGGCCCACACAGTGTATTAGCAGAACTGAGACCAGACCAAGATCAGTCCTTGAGTGGGACTGAGATGGCGTGAAAATGAGGTGGCCTTTAATAATCAGTCAGATAGTTAATCGTATTAACTGAGTGCTTTCTATGTGCGGAGCAATATACTAGGTGCTTGGGAGAGTACAATATAGCAATATAATGAACATATTCCATGATCACAGCAACCCTACGGTCTCGAGGGGTAGACAGACATTAATAGACATAAATAAATGACAGATATGGATGTAAGCACTTTGGGGCTGAGACGAAGGGATGAATAAAGGGAGCAAGGCAGGATGACGCAGAAGGGAGTGGGAGAAGAGGAAAGGAGGACTGTAAGGGAAATAGAATTGTAAGAGAGGACTAGGAAACCCAATAGGCATGGTACCCAAGTGGACAATGGGGTATTGGTGCTATTAGACAATGGGGCACAGAAACTGCGAGGGTGAGCAACGGGGTCACTCATGGATCCTGGGCCCAGAGCCAGAGCCAGAGCAGCTAGAAACCAGGCTTTCCAGTAGAAAACCAGATGAACGGTCAATCAAGCACTTAGTACAGTAATCTGCACATATAATCACTCAATAAATGCAATTGAATGAATGAGTCAGTCAATCAACTGTATTTACTAAACACTTACTGTGTGTAGAGCACTGCACTTAGCCCTTGGGCGAGTATATACAGCAGAGTTGGTAAACATTTTCCCTGCCCTCAATGAGCTTACAATCTAGTGGGGGAGACAGACGTTAATATAAATAATTAAATTTTTGATATTGACATAAGTGCTGTGGGGCTCAGGGTGGGGTGAATAAAGGGTGCAAATCCAAGTACCACAGTGACGTGGAAGGGAGTGGGAAAAGAGGAAATGAGGGCTTAATCAGAAAAGGCCTCTTGGAGGAGATTTGCATAAGGCTGTGAAGGTGGGAAGAGTGGGAGCTCAGAGGAGGATCCCATAACTAGTCAGTTTGCCAGAGTTTAGTTCGTTATCGGAATTTCTCCGCATTATAAATGCATTGTGAGCGGTGGCTACGTCTGCTTATTGTTGTAGTGTATGCTCCCAATCGCTTGCTACAGTGCTTTCCACACAGCATGCACTAAACGAAGACAATTGAATGAATTTGTGACCATGGACATTCTCATGGGTGAGGGAGGTAAAATTAGTGATACAGTCTGAGCCCTGCTAAACCTCGGGGATAACGTCAGCTCTGGGATTCCTGAGTCTTCCAGCTAACGAGTCTCTCCGGACGAGCCCGGTCTAGTCCACCCGGGGGAACCGCCTCTCCCAATCTCGGCCAGACCAGCAACTGCTGTTTCCGAGGAGCCCGGAGCACTGGTTTTATGCCAGACTATTTCTCGTCATGGCCACAAACCTGCATGAGGAGATGATGAGGAAGAACTCAGTATTCCCAACCCTGGATCGCTCCGATGAGTCAAAGTCAATAGCTCAATCCACCCATTGTAGTTATTGAGCACTCACCGGGTGCAGAGCACTGTACTAATACAATTGAGTTGATAGGATCTGTGCCCACACAGAGCTTACAACTCACTGAGTGCAAAGCGCTGTACTAAGTGATTAGTACACTAACAGAGTGATGATGATGATGATGATGATGATGATGGTATTTGTTAAGTGCTTACTATGTGCCGAGCACTATTCTAAGCGCTGGGGTAGATACAAGGTAATCAGGTTGTCCCACATGGGGCTCACAGCCTCAATCCCCATTTTGCAGGTGAGGGTACTGAGGCACAGAGAAGTGAAGTGACCTACCCAACGTTACACAGCTGATAAGCGATGGAGCTGGGATTAGAACCCACGCTGCGTCTCTAGTGGGCAAACACAATACCTGCCCTCAGAGGCTTAGAATCTAGTGTGAAAAAGAGAGATTCCAATGAATTACAGATAGGGAAAGTAGCAGAATATAAGGATATGTACATGCGTAGGAAGCAGCATGGCCTAGTGGATAGATCACGGACCTCAAAGTACCTGGGTCCTAATTCAAGCTCCACCACTTATATGCTTTTTGACCTGGAGCAAGTCATTTCACTTCTCTGTGCCTGTTACCTCATCTGTAAAATGGGGATTAAGACTGTGACCCTCATGTGGGACAGGGACTGTGTCCAACATGATTAGCTTGTAACCCAGTACTTAGCATAATGCCTGGTACCTAGTAACCTCTTAATAAATACCATCCAAAAAAGGGTATGTAGTGGAGCTCAGATTAGAACCCAGGTCCCCTGACCCCCAGGCTTTCCACTAGGCCACGCTGCTTCCCAATCCCAGGCCAGGATGGAAGATAAAGAATGAAAGGCCGGGTTGTAAAGAGGGGCCAGAGAAAAAGCCAGGAATGCAGAGAAGATGGAACTGGAAAGATGGGTGTGAGATGTGAGGCCAGGCGTGGGATGTATGTGGAAAACCCGCCACTGTGGAAAGGACACTAACTGCCCGAAGGAGAGAGTTAGGAGTTAGGAGACGTGGAGTGAAAACATCTAGTTGACACCAGTCAAAACCAAGCTGCCCAGATCCCAAGAGAAGGACAAAGGACAATGAAGCTGAGCCTAGACTAGCCTCAAAACTCTCTGCTGGCAGGAAATGTCTCGTCCAATTCTGTTCTACTTTACTCCCCCCAAACTTTAGTACAGTGCTCTGCACCCAGTAAGTGCTCAATAAATACTATTTATTGATGGATTGCCTACTGGACTGCCTTTTAGGCTATAGCAGAATCTACCTACCTGTATCGGATTCCCTCAGTCACTTATAGTTGGGTTGAAGAGGAGCCTACCTGCAGAGCACATTCAAAATAAGGAAGGGAACTTATATTCATTTTCGTAACATATATTTATATTAATATTCGTCACTTCCACTAGAATGTAAACTCGCTGTCTGCAGGGAACGTTTCCAATAACTCAGTTCTATTGTACTCTCCCAGGAACTTAGTACAACGTCCTGCACACAGAAAGCTCTCAAGATACACCATTAATGTTGAAGAAATATTAGGTAATATATGTAATTCATCCATTTCTAGAATGTGAGCCCGGTGTGGCCAGGGATTTTCTCTCTTTGTTGCTGAATTGTACTTTCCAAGTGCTTAGTATAGTGCTCTGCATACAGTAAGAACTCAGTATATACGATTGAATGATAATATCAGGATGCCCATATGACACACACCAAAAAGGTGTTTGCAGAAATGATCAGTACATCTATGGTATTTATTGACAACCATCTACAATAAGCAATCCTGAAAAACTGTCTCTAGGATTTTGATTGAGGATCCAAGTCAATTGAGTCCCGAGAACTACCTAGAGGAGTGAAAGGGTGTTCTACCACCTGCGTCCGTGTCTCTTGTTGCATTTTTCAGCAAAGTTGAGTGACATCACTTCAACAGCACCGGGCCCACACAAGCCCCCGCCTCACTCCACTGGTGGTGGGGAAATGGATAATAATAATAATAATAACAATAATAATTAGGATATTTGTTAAGCACTTACCTATATTCCCGGCCCTGTGCTAAGCGCTGGGGTGTATATAACTAAATCGGGTTGGACACAGTTCCTGTCCCACTTGGGACTCAGAGTTTACACCTATTTTTCCCCATTTTACAGATGAGATGCCTGAGGCACAGAAAAGTGAAGTGACCTGCCCAAGGTAACACAGCAGGCAGATGTCAGAGCCAAGATTAGAATCCATGACCTTCTGACTCCCAGAGCCTTGCACAGCTTCCCTGTCTCTGCCTTAATCTCAGAATCTGAACGACCTTTTGAAGATGTATTAAGTAATTTTCAGTGCCCAGATGTACTGATGATGCCAAAGGCTTTCATAAAATCTACTACGACATAACATCTCAATGAACTTGGGAAAAAAAACTGCAGTTGTTTTGCCTTTTTCTTACAACTGTTTAATCCAGAGAGGGATAGATACTAGACCCGAGTAAGGAGTATTCTAGAACTGGGGCCCGGTGTTCTAGGCTCAGTTAGTCAGAACTGCCTGACAGCTATTCAAAGGGACCTAGTTTATTAACCGCATAGGAGAGGAACGGTTACCCAATATCAGTTCATGAGTCCCCATTGTTAATCAGGTTGGACTCAGTCCCTGTCCCACATGGGGCTAACAGTCCAAGTTAGAATCTGTCATCATTCTCCATTGTTCTTCTTCATTCTCCATTATTTTCCATCATACTCCATCAACCTCCATCATCCATCATCATCTGTTATCCTGTCATCCTCCATTATTCTCTACTGTCTTCTGTCATCCTCCGTTATTCTGCATCGTCCTCTGTCATCCCCCATTATTCTCCATCATCCTCTGTCATCTTCGATTATTCTTCATCGTCTTCCATCAACCTTCATCTTCTATCATCATCTGTTAACTTTCATTCTATCATATTGTGATCCTCCATTATTCCCCATCATCGTCTGACGTCCTCCATCCTTCTCCTTCACCTCCAATATCCACCGTCCTCTGAAATCCATCATCCCCTATCCTCCATCATCCTTCATTATCAGTTTTTCAGCCACTTTTCTCATGAGTTACTATACAAATGGCAAGTGGCCCCAAACGTTTGAATAGGGTATTCTGAAAAGCAGTATACTAATTAGCAGATCTTGAGTATCTTTCTTCTTCCTCCCTAAGCAGGTAACATGGAAGGCTCCGGAAGATGAACAATCACACCTCAGTGACCGGATTCCCCCTCCTGGGGTTTTCTGAGGTCCGGGAGCTGTAGCTGGTCCACTCCGCGCTGTTCCTCCTGGTCTACCTGGAGGCCCTGATGGGAAATCTCATCGTTGGCGCGGTAACCACCCTCGACAGGCGCCTCCACACCCCCATGTACCTCTTCCTCAGGAACCTGTCCATCCTCGACCTCTGCCTCAACTCCGTCACCATCCCCAGGTCCATCTCAATTATGTGTCCAAAAACAGATCCATATGTTTCCTGGGCTGTGTCTGCCAGGTTTTGCTAGTGATTCTCTTTGCTGTTTCAGAGATGTTTGTCCTCACGGTGATGTCCTACGACCGCTACATACCCATCTGCCGCCCCCTGCGCTACAAGTTCGCCATGTAGAGAGCGGTTTGTGTAAAGAATGTGGTCACCTCATGGCTCAGCGTGGGGCTGCTTGGAGTTTTGTTCTTCACTAGTAGATCCCTTCTGCCTTTCTGTGAATCTCATGAGGCCCAGCAGTTTTTCTGTGACATCCACCCCCTACTGAAGATCTCTTATTCTGAGAAACACACGGCAGAAGAGATAAGCATTGCCATGAGGGCCTCCTCCAGTTCCTTCTCCTATGGATTAGTAGTCATTTCTTACATTCACATATTCCTGGCTGTGCTGAGGATGCCGTCGTCAGATGGGCAGTCCAAAGCCTTCTCCACCTTCCTGCTCCACCTGGACGTTTTCACTCTTTTTATCACTACAGGTGCCTTTGCCTACCTAACACCCCCCTCGGTCTCCCCTACGACGCTGGACCTGCTGGTGTTGGCATTCTACACGGTGGTTCCCCACACCCTGAACCCCCTAATCTACAGCCTGAGAAACCGGGACATGAATGTAACCCTGAGGAGGGTCCTAGTGTCTCATAAACGGTTCGTTCTAATACCATGAACTTTTAAAATGCAGAGCGTTGTCCCTACCCATCCACTTAACACTAACTGCATAGCAGTTTTCCAGGCACTGCTAATCCCCTTCGCCTCTCAATCAGTGAATCAGCAAGTCAATCATATTCACTGAGCAGCTATTAAGGGGGAAATCACTCTGTTTAGCACTACAACAAAACCGGAACAACGTTCTAGTCAATGAATCCATCCACCTATGGTATTTTCTGAGCACCTATTGAGAAGCAATGTACCAATGGGTTTGGAACATACTGAGTAGGACTGGACAGCTGTCACGAAAAGCGATGTCCAGCCTCTCAAACCAGGGACGGGAGTGGAGAGAGTCAGTGGAATGTTGGAAATTTCATAGCAGAGCAGTTTTGGAGCATTGGCTTAGACCCATTATCCTTTGAGGAATAAAAGAGCAGGTGGAGGCCAGCCCTATTCAACTAGTAGCAGTAGTAGTAGTGGTAACAGTAGTATTCATAGTAGAAAATAGTAGCAGTAGTGAAAGTAATAGTCATAGTAATAGCAGTAATAATCATAGTAATAATAAGAATTATGGTATTTGTTAAGGGTTTACTATGTGTCAGGCACTCTACCAAGTGCTGGGGTAGATACAAACAAATCAGATTCGACACAGTCCCCGTCCCACATCAGGCTCACAGCCTTAATTCCCGTTTTATGGACAAGGTAACTGAGGCACAGAGAAGTGAAGTGGCTTGCCCGAGGTCACACAACAGACTAGTGTGTAGAATTCAAACACGTTATTCCTGATACCTAGTCCTGTGCTCTGTATACTAGGCCATGCTGTTTCTCTAAGGAATTAGTAGTAATACTAGTAGTAATAGTAATAGTAGTAGTGATAGTAGTAGTAGTAGTAGTCATAGTAATAGCAGTAATACCAGTTATAGTAATGGTGGTAGTAGCATAGTAGTAGTGGTACTAGCACTACTGGTAGCAGTAATAGCAGTAGTGGTAAAGTAATATTTGTAGTAAGTAGTAGTAGTAATAGTAGTACTGTTACTCTCTAACAGTAATAGTAGCAGTAGGAGTAGTTTAGTAATAGCAGTAGCAGTAGTAATAACAGTAGTAGTATAGTAATAGTAGTAATAAAGGTTCCCTTGAGTTCCCTTTGAGTGCAAAACACTGTGGTCAGGAAAGTACAACAGAAGGATGAGACAAAGTCTCTGCCTACAAAAAGCGCTAACAGATGATATATACTGATAGTGGAATCAGAATAAACAATTGATTACACATCCATGAATCAAATCAATGATATCAATCTAATTGATTTGATTCATTGAATTCTACACTCCTTGATGACAGGACAGTACATTTTGTATTCTCCTGGTACTCTTTTAACACAAAGTACTCAATAGGCACTCAGTAGGTGCTCAATAAATGCCACAGGATGAAAAATTTGAATATACAACTATCCACAAACGCTAAGACAGAGAGGGAAAAAAAGATCTCGAATACAAGAATAATCAACACTTGTTGAAATTGAAACCAATCTTCCCTATTTCGGAGTGACATTATTGGTCGCATGTCAGTCAGTCAATCGTATTTATTGAGCACTTACTACGTGTAAAGCACTGTAATAAGCGCTTCGGAGGGTACAGTATAACAACAGACATATTCCCTTCCCACAAATAGCTTACAGTCTAGAGGGGGATACCAACATTAATATAAACTAATAAATTACAGATATGTACAGAACTGCTGTGGGGCTAGGTTGTGGGGGTGAATAAAGGGAGCAGGTCAGGGTGATGCAGAAGGGAGTTAAAGAAAAGGAAAAGAAGGCTTAGTCAGGGAAGGCTTCTTGGAGGAGATGTGCCTTCATTAAGGCATTGAAAGTGGGGAGAGTAATTGTCTGATACAAAGAGGGAAAGGCATTCCAGGCCAGTGGCAGGACGTGGGCAAGACGACAGCAGTGAGAAAGATGAGTTTGAGGTACAGTGAGAAGGTTGGCATTAGAGAAGCAAAGCGTGTGGGCTGGGTTGTAGTATGAGAGCAGAGAAGTGAGGTACAAAGGGGCAAGGTGATTGAGTGCTTTAAAGCCAATGGTGGGGAGTTTCTGTTTGCTGCGAATGTGGATGGGCAAACACTGGAGGTTCTTGAGGGAAGGGGAAAGATTGCCTGAACGTTTTTTTTTTTTTTAAAAAACTGTTGTCAGTGGGAAGCTGCTTCCACAGAGAAGCAGAGTGTTCTAGTGAATAGATCACGGACCTGGAAGTCAGAAGGACCTGAATTCTAAATCCAGCTCCGGCACCTGCCTGTTGTGTGACCTTGGGCGAGTGACTTAAATTCTTTGGGCTTCAGTTTCCTCAATTGCAAAATGGGAATTCAGTAACCGTTCTCTCTCCTACCTACAGACTGTGAGTGTCATGTGGGACAGGGATTGTATCCAGCCTGATCGATCTGTAAATATGCCGTGTTGAATACAGAGGGCACTCATTAAACGCCGTTACTACTACTAGACTGTATGCTCACTGTGGGTAGAGAATGAGTCTGTGCAGTCTGTTGTATTGTAGTCCCCCAAACACTTGGTAAAGCATATTGTACCTAGTGAGTACTTAATTAATGCAATTACTCATTGTGGGCAGGAAATGTGTCTATTGTTATATTGTGCTCTCCCAAGCGCTTAGTACAGTGCCTTGCATACAATAAGTGATCAATAAATACAATTGAATGAATGAATGAACAAATACCGTGGCTACTGTTACTACTGTTGCTGCAATTATAACTACTATTTGACCCCAACCTTTATTTCATCGTACACATGCACAGGCATAATTCACAATCAAACAGCTCGGGTGTGTTTTACGTGCACAGTTGGGACTACTATGAAAATAACCGAGAAGGCCATGCCTCTAAGCTGCTTTGTTAATTGGTGGTACCTTCCCCAGTGGACCTATTATCAAAAATTTATCCCAGGGCTATTTCTGCTTTAGGAGCCTCTCCCTACAGCCCTCGGTTAATACCATTTTTAAAAGTCTCCATGGAGATAAACTCACCAGACTCCCTGAGGATGCTCACTGGCAGCCTCAGCTCTTCCCTTCCTATCCGGACATCCATAGGTCCCTGTTCCCCAGGGTGGGAGGGAAGAATAAAGTCTCTTTTCCAGAGGCCCTTGCCTCACTGCCCTGAAACCAGATATTCTCAGGGACCAACAGATCTGTCATCAGTCTCACCGCCAGCCACTTTTTTCTTGTCCCTCAGATCCTCCTGAGCACCAGGCGGGCTGAGCCTGAGGGCTATGTGGAGGATGACCTCTCCCAGCGGTGAGAGTTCTTGAGCTGTAGAGGAAAGGAGGCCAACCCAGATTAGCGCAGCCCAGACGACCACGACACTGTAGGTCTCCTGGTGAGTACAGAACATGAATCAATGAATAACCATTGTCACAGTCCCTTTGCCCATCACATACATACAGAAACCGTGCTCTGCTCTCCAACTCAGAACAGAGAGTGCTGGGTCAAACCAAGGGAACTCTTTGAATATCCATCATTCAAGCAAATGTCCACTGTCCCAGGGTGCTGTTTGGTGATTTGAGGGGGGCTGGGAACCCTTCAAGGCACTTCAGAGAGCCTGTGACCCTACACCTGCCTCTACCTGTTTCTGGAAAAACCCCACTTAGCCCGTTCCAGGATGAATTTCAGTCCCCAAATCAGATCCCAGGGAATGGCCCTATCCTGTCCCACCTTCTCCGGTGCTTTATCTTGGATGTCATGAAGCAGAATAGCCTAAGGAAAGAGCACGGTCCTGGGAGTCTGAGAACCTGGTTTCTGGTCTCATCTCTGCCACCTATCTGCTGAGTGACCTTGGGAATTCACCTAATTTCTCAGTACCTAGGTTTCCTCATCTGCAATATGGGGAATGAATCCTCCTCTGTCTGACTTAGACTGTGAGCTTCGAGTGGAATAGAGACTGTATCTAACTTGTTTATCTTGTATATGATCCAGTGTTTAGTTTGTGCCAGGCACAAACTAAACAATTTGGGTATCTGGATCGGGGCTGGAGTTGGTGCTGAATGCCTGTCTACTTGTTCTGTTTTGTTTTGTTGTCTGTCTCCCCTTCTAGACTGCGAGCCCGTTGTTGGGTAGGAACTGTTTTGTTGCTGAATTGTACTTTCCAAGTGCTTAGTACAGTGCTCTGCACACAGTAAGCGCTCAATAAATACTATTGAATGAATGAATGATGAATGCTGGCTGGAGAGGCCTTAATGCCAAGGTCAAAGTTCTACGAGGAGGAGGCTTTGCTCAGAAAGATGGGAGGTGGTGTGAGTGAGAGGTTGGTGAGGACCACAGGCTGTATTGGCATGGCCTTGGAGATGCAAGCTCTCCAGACCGTGGGGGTGAATAATAATAATAATTGTGATATTTGTTAGGCGCTTCTTGTGTGCCAAGCACTGCATTAAGTACTAGGGTAGATTCAAAATACTCAGGTTCCATATGTGACTCACAGTCTGAGTAAGAGAGAGAAGGCAACATGTATCAGTGGAAAGAGCGCGGGTCTATGAGTCAGAGGACGTGGGTTTTAATCCCAGCACTTCCTCTTGTCTGCTGTGTGACCTTGGGCAAGGCACTTAACTTCTCTGTGCCTCAGTTACTTCAACTGAAAAATGGAGAATAAAATTGTGAGCCCCACGTGGAACAACCTGATTACTCTGTATCTACTCCAGTGCTTAGAACAGTACTGGGCACATAGTAAACACTTAACAAATGCCATCATTATTTTATTATTACTAAAAGTTATTGAATCTCCATTTTGTAGATGAGGAAACTGAGGCACACAGAAGTAAAGGAACTTGCCAAAGTTCACACAACTGACAAGTGGCAGAGCTGGGATTTGAAACCGGGTCCTGTGAATCTGAAGAAGTTCTGCCTCCCCTCTCTACTCATTCATTCACTCAATCGTATTTATTGAGCGCTTACTGTGTGCAGAGCACAGTACTAAGCGCTTGGGAAGTACAAGTGGGCAACATATAGAGAAGGTCCCTACCCAACAACGGGTTCACAGTCTAGAAGGAGGAGACAAACAACAAAACAAACCATGTTGGACAGGTGTCAAGTCATCAGAATAAATAGAAGTAAAGGTAGTGCACATCATTAACAAAAATAAATAGAATAGTTAAACTTGTACAAGTGAAATAGAGTAATAAATCTGTACAAACATATATACAGGGTGCTGTGGGGATGAGGAAAGGGGAGGTAGGGCGGGGAGATGGGGGGATGGGGAGAGTAAAAAGGGGGCTCAGTCTTGAAAGGCCTCCTGGAGAGGTGAGCTCTCAGTAGGGCCTTGAAGGGAGGAAGAGAGCTAGCTTGGCGGATGGGCAGATGGGAGGGGCATTCCAGGCCAAGGGGATGACGTTGGCCGGGGGTCAATGGCGGGGACAGGCGAGAACGAGGGTACGGTTAGGAGATTAGCAGCAGAGGGAGCGGAGGGTGCGGGGCTGAGCTGTAGAAGGGAGAGAAGGGAGGTGAGGTAGGAGGGTGGCGAGGTGATTGGAGAGCCTTGAAGCCCAGGGTAAGGATGTTCTTCTCTGCCTGATGCGCAGATTGATTGGTAGTCCACTGAGATTTTTGAGGGAGGGTAGTAACATGCCCAGAGCGTTTCTGGACAAAGACAATCCGGGCAGGCAGCATGAAGTATGGATTGAAGTGAGGAGAGACACGAGGATGGGAGATCAGAGAGAAGGCTGATGCAGTAGTCCAGACGGGATAGGATGAGAGCTTGAATGAGCAGGGTAGCGGTATGGATGGAGAGAAAAGGGCGGATCCTGACAATGTTGCGGAGCTGAGACCGGCAGGTTTTGGTGACGGCTTGGATGTGAGGGGTGAATGAGAGCGAAGTCGAGGATGACACCAAGGTTGCGGGCTTCTGAGACGGGAAGGATGGTAGTGCCGTCAACACAGATGGGAATGTCAGAGAGAGGGCAGGGTTTGGGAGGGAAGACAAGGAGTTCAGTCTTCGACATGTTGAGTTTGAGGCGGCGGGCAGACATCCAGATGGAGATGTCCTGAAGGCAGGAGGAGATGCGAGCCTGGCGAGAGGGGGAGAGAGCAGGGGCAGAGATGTAGATCTTGGTGTCATCAGCGTAGAGATGATAGTTGAAGCCGTGGGAGCGAATGAGGTCACCAAGGGAGTGCGTGTAGATTGAGAACAGAAGGACACCAAGCACTGAACCTTGGGGAACCCCCACAGTAAGAGGATGGGAGGGGGAGGAAGAGCCTGCAAAAGAGACTGAGAAAGAACGACCGGAGAGATAAGAGGAGAACCAGGAGAGGACGGAGTCTGTGAAGCCAAGGTCAGATAGCGTGTTGAGTAGAAGGGGGTGGCCCACAGTGTCAAAGGCAGCTGAGAGGTCGAGGAGGATTAGGACAAAGTATGAGTCGTTGGATTTGGCAAGTAGGAGGTCATTGGTGACCTTTGAGAGGGCAGTTTCGGTGTAATGTAGGGGACGGAAGCCAGACTGGAGGGGGTCGAGGAGAGAGTTGCTGTTGAGGAATTCTAGGCAGCGCGTGTAGACAACTCGTTCAAGGAGTTTGGAATGGAATGGTAGGAGGGATATGGGGCGATAACTAGAAGGTTAGGTGGGGTCAAGAGAGGGTTTTTTTAGGATGGGAGAGATATGGGCATGTTTGAAGGCAGAGGGGAAGGAACCAGACGAGAGTGAGCGGTTGAAGATGGAAGTTAAGGAGGGGAGAAGGGATGGAGCGAGAGATTTCATGAGATGAGAGGGAATGGGGTCAGAAGCACAGGTGGCCGGAGTAGCACTTGAGAGGAGGGAGGAGAGCTCCTCTGAGGATACCGCTGGGAAGGATGGGAGAGTAGCAGAGAGTGTTGAGAGCCGGGGGGGTTGCAGAAGGGGGGGAAGTGACTTTGGGGAGGTCGGACCTGATGGATTTAATTTTGTTAATGAAGTAGGAGGCCAGATCGTTCGGGGTGAGGGAAGGCAGAAGGGGAGGAACCGGGGGCCTGAGAAGGGAGTTGAATGTATGGAAGAGCTGGCGGCGGTGATGGGCATGGGTGTCAATAAAGGAGGAGAAATAGTTTTGTCTGGCAGAAGAGAGGACTGAGTTAAGGCAGGAAAGGATAAACTTGAAGTGAACGAGGTTGGCATGGTGTTTAGACTTTCGCCAGCAGTGTTCGGCAGCTCGAGCATAAGAGCTAAGGAGGCGGACAGTGGCAGTGATCCAGGGCTGTGGGTTAGTGGTACGAGGGCGGCGAAGGGAAAGGGGAGCGAGTGAGTCTAGCTGAGTAGAAAGGGTAGAGTTGAGAGCAGTAATCTGATGATCAAGACTGGGTAGAGAGGAGAGGGCAGCCAGGTGGGGTGCGAGGCGCTCCGTAAGATGGGTGGGGTCCAGAGAGCGGAGATCTCTGTGAGTGAGTAATATGGATTTACAGGGGAAAGGAGTGTGAGTGAGGAGGCAGGTGAGAAGATTATGATCAGAGAGAGGGATTTCAGAGTTGGTGAGGGTGGACACAGTGCAGCGATAGGAGGTGATGAGGTCAAGGGTATAACCAAGTTGGTGAGTGGGTGAGGTGGGGTGGAGGAAGAGGTTGGCAGCGTCGAGGAGAGATAGAAGGAGGGTGGCAGAGGAGTCATCAGGGATATCCATATGGATGTTGAAGTCTCCGATGATCAGAGTGGGCATGGAGAAGGAAAGAAGGAAGGTGAGGAAGGGGTCAAAGTCGTTAAAGAAGTTGGAAGTGGGGCCGGGAGGGCGGTAGATGACAGCTACAAGAATCTGGAGGGGGCGGTAAAGGCGAATAATGTGAGCTTCAAAGGAAGGGAAGGAAAGGGAAGTTGGAGGAGGGATAGTGCGAAAGCGACATTGAGGGGCGAGAAGGAAACCGACACCTCCTCATTTTCCGGTGAGTCTGGGGGAGTGGGAGAAGAAGAGGCCTCCACTGGAGAGAGCTTCAGAAGAGACCGTGTCGTCTGGAGACAGCCATGTTTCAGTTAGGGCGAGGAGGAGTAGAGAGCTGGAAAGGAATAGGTCCAGGATGAAGGGGATCTTACTTAAAACGAAGCGGGGGTTCCAGAGGCCGCACCTGGCAGCAGCTGTCGAGGGAGGGGAGGGAGGGGGAAGGGTGCGAGGGGTTGGGAGGGTTCAGATTGGGATGAGTTTGCGGGGGACCTTGGGCGGGGAGAGTGGGGAAGAGGGTGTGGCGATGGGAAAGGAGACCTGGGATGGGTTGGGGGCGGGGAGAAGGGGAGGGAGGGGGAAGGGAGTGAGGAGTGGAGGACTGGCCCTTGTACAGAGGGATCCTTGGTAAGGGAGTGGGGGGAGTGGTCTTGGTGGGGGAGAGGGAGGGGAAAACCTGGGTGGGAGAAGGGAAGGGGAAGGTGAGGAATGGGAATGTCAGTTGGGAGCACGGGAATTGAAAGTTCATGGTGAGGTCAGCAGGGCGAGTGACAGTACAGCAGGAGGTTAACAATTGAGATGCAGAAGCAATAAAACAGTAGCAATGATTTAAGTAGTCGATGGCATCACAGGGTGTAGTTAAACAATTAATATGCTATGGCAATAATAAAATTGGCAGATAATGATGTCACAGAGAGCAGATACAAACTATTATGTGCTGGACTAGGGTGGGCCTGTTAAGGGGGGTCAGGGAGCAGAGATACCTGGAGAGAGGAGCGAACAGTCAACTAGCATGGGAGGGCTGAGGAGGTGCGAATGAGGTTGTCATTAATGTAACATGGTGCTAACAAGGTCCTTTTTCCCGGGGTGGGGGGCGGGGGGGAGAGTAAGTCAGGACCGGACCGGGAAGGGGGAGATGGGGAGCCCTGTAAGGAAGGTCGCTTAATTAAGGGTGGTGGTGGCAGGGGGGCGTCTATGGGGGCACTCTGAGGAGGGGAGCCTTCCGGGAGCAGCGGGGGCCACGCGGTGTGATGGCGGGGTGTCCTCTCGGGAACGGAATCCCGGGCGTCTATGGCGGCGCTCTGAGGAGCAGATCCTTCCGGGAGCAGCGGGGGACACGTGGTGTAATGGCGGGCGGGCGGGCCTCTCGGGAACGGAGTCCCGGGCGTCTGTGGCGGCGCTCTGAAGAGAGGATCCTTCCGGGAGCAGCAAGGCCGCTGTGCCTCAGTTACCTCACATGTAAAATGGAGATTAGGTCTAACCTTATTTGCTTGAATCCAACCCAGCACTAAGTATGGTGCCAGGCACCTAGTAAGACTTTAACAAATAATCACAATTATTGTTATCATTATTATTATCCTTATTATAATATCACGACCATTCCTGAGAGCTCACAACACTTCCATCCACTTCCACACTCAACTGGAAGTGTCTGGGTCTGGGGCAGCTGGCTTCTTCACGGCCCGCCTCTTTCTGCCTGCTGGTCCATCAAGAGTATGGGAGGTTTTCTCCTGATCGCACAGAATCTCTCCCCATTTCTCATACTTCCCGGGGCACCCGCAAGCCATAGAACACCCCCAGAGGTGATGTTGCTGCCAATGCAGGCTCCTGAATAATAATCACTTCGGGCCTTGGTGGAGGGCGGGGACCAGTGGGTCCCAGAGCCCAGCTGGTCCCTTCGTCGTCTCTGCACCATTCTCCCACCTCCATTGGGATGGTTCACTGCACGACCCCGTGGAAAGGCCTGGACAATCCCAAATGAGATCTTGGTGCAGTCATTCCTCTCTGTCTCTCCCCACTTCAGTCCAAACTTCAATTCATTTTTCTACAAAAGAGTTCAGTCCTTAAGAACTTCCATTGGCTGTCCATCCACCGGCAGAGGAAACAGATCCTTCCTACTGGCTTTAAAACATTCAGTCATCTCATTCCCTCCTCCCTTCACCACACTGGTCTCCTACTACAGCCCAGCCTACACACCTCACTCCTCTAATGCCATCCGACTCACTGAACCCCAATCTCGCATATCTTATGGCCAACCTCTTGTCCATATCCTGCCTCTGTCCTGGAACTCCTGTCCTCTCGACCACACACTTATCTATACCAGACTACCTCTCTCCCCACCCTCAAAGCATTACTGAGGTCACATCTCTTCCAAGAGGTATTCCCTGATTAAACCCTTGTTTCCTCTACTCCCTCTCCCTTCTGCTTAGTCTCCGAACTTGAGTCATTGACTTTTGGACAATTGTTATTCACCCACCTTCAACCTCACAGCAATTATATATATCTATATAGCTATATATCTATATATCTATATATATATATAATTCATAAGATATCATTTATATATAAATGATATTATATATACATATATATATATGATATATTATGAATTATTCATTTATATGAATGTAGATGTCTCCTGTCTCCCCACTCCAGTCCATACTTCACTCTGCTGCCTGCATCATTTTTCTACAAAAATATTCAGACCATGCTTTCTCTCTCTTCAAGGAACTCCAATGGTTGACCATCCACCTCCTCATCAACAGAAACTCCTTACTATTAGCTTTAAAGCACTCAATCACTTTGTCCCCTCCTACCTCACGTCACTACTCTCACACTACAATGCAACCGGCACACTTTACTCCTTTAATGCCCACCTTCTCACAGTACCTCAGTCTCATCCATCTTGCCACCAACCTCTCGCATACATCTGGCCCCTGGCCTAGAATGTCCTCCCTCCTCATATCTAACATCTCTTTAGATGTTATCCAGTGGCTACCAATCAATCTGCCCATCAGGCAGAAACTCCTCACCCTGGGTTTCAAGGCTCTACATCACCTTGCACCCTCCTACCTCACCTCCATTCTCTCCTTCTACAGCCCAGCCCGCACCCTCCGCTCCTCTGCCGCTAATCTCCTCACCTTACCTCGTTCTCGCCTGTCCCGCCATCGACCCCCGGCCCACGTCATCCCCCGGGCCTGGAATGCCCTCCCTCTGCCCATCCGCCAAGCTAGCTCTCTTCCTCCCTTCAAGGCCCTACTGAGAGCTCACCTCCTCCAGGAGGCCTTCCCAGGCTGAGCCCCTTCCTTCCTATCCCCCTCGTCCCCCTCCCCATTCCCCCCGCCTTACCTCCTTCTCCTCCCCACGCACCTGTATATATGTATATATGTTTGTACATATTCATTACTCTATTTATTTATTTATTTATTTTACTTGTACATACCTATTCTATTTCATTTTGTTAGTATGTTTGTTTTTGTTCTCTGTCTCCCCCTTTTAGACTGTGAGCCCACTGTTGAGTAGGGACTGTCTCTATATGTTGCCAATTTGTACTTCCCAAGCGCTTAGTACAGTGCTCTGCACATAGTAAGCGCTCAATAAATACGATTGATGATGATGATGATCTCTTTCCCCACCTCTGCCCACATTCAAAGCCTTATTAAAGGCACATCTATTCCAAGAGGCCTTACCTGATTAAGCCCTCCTTTCCTCTTCTCCCACTTCCTTCTGCATCACTGTGTCTTGCTCCCTATATTTATCCCTCTTCCCAGCCCCATGGCACTTATGTACATTTGTGTAATTTTTTATTTACATTACTTTCTGTCTTCCCCTCTAGATTGTAACGTCGTCATGGGCAGGGAATTTGTCTATTTATTCATTCATTCAATCGTATTTATTAAGCACTTACTGTGTGCAGAGCACTGTACTAAGCGCTTGGGAAGTATTATTGTTATAGTGTACTCTCCCAAGTGCTTCCTAAAGTGCTGGGCACACAGTAAGCGCTCAATAAATAAGACTGACCAACTGACTCTAGACTGTAAGCTCGTTGGGGCCGAAAATGTGTCTACGAACTCTGTTGTATTGGACTCTCCCAAGTGTTTAATTGAGTGGTCTGCACACAGAAAGTGTTTAATAAATATCATTGGTCTATATAAGAGAGTTTTGAAGATGGGTGAGAGTGTATGTTCATTGTGGGCAGGAAACATGTCTACCAACTCTGTTCTATTGTACTCTCCCAAGAAAGTGTTCTGCACACAGTAAGTGTTCAGTAAATATCACTGCTAGATTAATTTTCACATGGTTATAGGTGAACGGGGCAGAAACACGTCTCAGACCCTCAGCTTCCTGACTATGGACTTGTTGCAAAGCTGGCTACACCAAGCCTCTGTGTCTCCTCAATCCTGGGACACCTGCACTACGATACAATCGTTTGTCTGTATACCACACAAAGTGACTCAACACGAACTCATCCGCAGATAGGTCATCCCAGCCTGCAAAGTGCATGTCACTAAATTGTCCTCAGTTCCTCTTCTCCCACTTCACTCTTCCCATCTTCACACTTGGATTTGATTTGCGTCCTTTATTCACCCCACTTTCAGTCCCACTGTCCTTGTGTGTATATCTCTAATTAATTTATTTTAATGTTTATCCTTCCTCTGGAGAATGTAAACTCGTTGTGGGCAATAAATTTGTCTAACAACTCTGTGTAATACAATCTCCCAAGCGTTTAATACATTGCTCTGCACATAGTAAACGCTCAGTAAATACTATTGACAGATTAATACCCATTTCCCCAGCTCTAGACTGTAGCTAATGGGCTGGGAATGTGTCTACCAACTCTGTTGTATCGTACTCTCCCACGCACTTAGCCCAGTGCTCTGCCCACAGATAACAATAAACAGCAATGATGATGATGGTTTTCAACGTGTTGGGTGGAATCTTGTGAGCAGCGTGGAGTCACTCCCATAGAATGTCTGGCCAGTCAGGATCTTAAAGAGAGCAGTTTCAGTGGAATAATCTATTCCACTGTTCCACTAATAATAATCCAATAATCTATTCCACTATTTACATCAATGGCCATAGCATGGTCTAGTAGAAAGAGCACGGGCCTGGGAGTCGAAAATTCCTCACATCAGGCAAAAACTCCTCACATCAGGCAAAAACTCCTCACCCCCGGATTCAGTGCTCTCCATCACCTCGCCCCCTCCTACCCCACCTCCCTTCCCTCCTTCTACAGCCCAGCCCGCACCCTCAGCTCCTCTGCCGCTTAACTCCTCACCGTGCCTCGTTCTCGCCTGTCCCTCCATGGACCCCCCGCCCACGTCATCCCCCTGGCCTGGAATGCCCTCCCTCCGCATATCCGTCAAGCTAGCTCTCTTCCTCCCTTCAAAGCCCTACTGAGAGCTCACCTCCTCCAGGAGGCCTTCCCAGACTGAGCGCCCTCCTTCCTCTCCCTCTCCTCCCCCTCCCCATTCCCCCGCCTTACCTCCTTCCCCTCCCCACGCACCTGTATATATGTATATATGTTTGTACATATTCATTACTCTATTTTATTTGTACATATTTATCACTCTATTTTATTTGTACATATTTATTATATTTATTTTATTTTTGTTAATAGCTTTTGTTTTGTTCTCTGTCTCCCCCTTCTAGACGGTGAGCCCACTGTTGGGTAGGGACCGTCTCTGTATGTTGCCAACTTGTTCTTCCCAAGCGCTTAGTACAGTGCTCTGCACACAGTAAGAGCTCAGTAAGTACGATTGAATGAATGAATGAGTCAAAGAACGTGGATCCTAATCCCGGCTCTGCCACATGTCTGCTGTGTGACCTTAGGCAAGTCACTTAACTTCTCTGTGCCTCTTTACACTCATCTGTAAAATGGAGATTTTAAGACTGTGAGCCCCATGTGGTACAGGGACTATGACCAACCTGATTACCCCAGTGTTTAGAACAGTGCTTGGCACATAGTAAGAACTTACCAAATACCACGACTATTATTATTGCTACTATTATATTGTGATTGCATTTTTAAGTGTTCACTATGTGTAAATCACTGTTTTAACCACCAAGGTAGGTATACGTTGATCAGGAAGGACACAGTCCCTTTCCCACTTTGGGCTTACAGTCTAAGTAAAAGGGGTAACAGTGATTTTTTAATGGCACTCGTTAAGCACTCACTATGTGCCAGGCACTGTTCTAAGTCCTGGGGTAAACTCAAGGTTTGACAGAACACATGCCCCACATAGGGCTCAGTCTTAATTCCCACTGTACAAATGAGATAACTGAGGCACAGAGAGTCGTTGACTAGCCCAAGGTCACGTGGCAAACAATTGGCAGAGCCAGGATTAGAACCAAAGTTCTCTGACTCTCAGGACTGTATTCTTTCCACTAGGCAACACTGCTTCTGACCATAGTCTTTATTGAGCATCTGGTTAGCAGGGATTGTGTCTACCAACGTTTGAGTCTATTGTGTCTACCAATGTTTGAGTCTTGTACTCTTCCAAGAGCGTAAGGCAGTGCTCTGCACACAGTAAATGTTCCATTAATATCATTAACTGTTTGATAGTCTAATGTGCACTGGGGACTGTAATAAGCAGTTGCAAAAGTATGATACAAAGGAGTTGGGAGACCCAATCAATCAATCAACTAATGGCATTTATTGAAAGTTTACTATATGCTAAGCACTGCACTAAGCAGTCAGGAAAGTACAATACAGAAGTCGATGGATACAATTAATGGAAAAATTGATGATATTTATTGAAGCCTTACTGGGTGTAGAGAACTGCACTAAGCACTTGGGAGAGTACAGTACAACGGAATTGATAGACATGACCCCTGACCACAAGGAGCCTACTTGCTAAGCACTTTCTACGTGCCAAGCACTGTTCCAAGCACTGGCGTAGATACAAGTTAGTCAGTCAGGTTGGACACAGTCCCTGTCCCATGTAGGGCTTGCATTTTTAAACCCCATTTTACAGATGAGGTACCTGAGGCCCAGAGAAGTGAAATGACTTCCCCAAAGTCACAAAGCAGACATGTGGCAGAGTCGTGATTAGAACCTATGACCTTTTGACTCCCAGGCCTGTGCTCTATCCACTAAGCCACACTGCTTCAGATGGAGACAGGCATTAAAATAGATTAAGGATAGGAAAAATAGTGGAGTGTAAGAATTTGTATGTGTTTGCTTCGGAGCCATGGTGCGAATGAAAGTTCTTAAGGGGCACACAGCCAAAATAGCTGGCTAACATAGCAGCCAGCAGTGGCTACTGAGGTTGCTCAATCACGACCCAAAGACTTTGCAATGATACAAAGTTCTGGCTACTCTGACCATGAATTGATGGGTAAAATAATGTATGCTGGCCCTATATAATGTACTTCACCCCTGACCACCCAAGCACTCAATGTACTCCATACCCCAGAGGAAATAAGACTGCAGGGACAAAGAGGGCAAGTGTGCACTGAGCAGAGGTTAGCGTTATAATCCATTCAGGCATGGTGATCCTTGATCTTGAGGCCTCAGCAACTGTGCCGTCCCATCCATTTTTCTCTGTTGGAGACTCCATGGACACAAGCGATTCTCGTGTGACTGATGCCAAGAAGCGGGGACTCAACATCTCCTGGCTAAAAATGTCCATGACATCATGGAGAAGGAAGTTCTACCGCCATTTTAGAGGCATTTAGCCATTATCATTCTCCTCAGGGTGGCCTTCAGGTCCTGTTTCCTCAGACTGTAGATGAGAGGGCTCCAGGTGGCAGGCAGCACGGTGTAGAACATGAACATCAGCAGGTCCAGGGCCACAGGCCTGAGGTGGGGAAAGGGGCTGTTCACTATGAATCAAGTCACAATGGCGAGGTAGGGCAGGCCGGTGGAGAAGGCTTTGGCCCGGCCCTCAGTGGCCGACATCTTCAGTATGGCCCGGAGATGCACACATACGTGACGTGATGGCAAAGAAATAACCGAAGATGAGGCCGACAGAGGAAGTTTTAGCCACCAATTCCTGAAGATTTCCATAGGGTCCCAGGAGTCTGATGAGCTGGGGGATATCACAAAAAAAGCGAGGCAGGACGTTAGATCAACCAGATGGGGATGGATAAGGTGGCAGCAGTATGTGTCATGGCACTCTTCTTGCCAAAGAGACACGAGGTGGCCGCCATTTTACACAGGTCCCATCGTCCACGATAACCTCATAGTACAGGGGGCAGCAGATGGCCACGAAATGGTCAAAGAACATCGCTGTGAGCAGGGATGTCTCTACACAGGAACACAGTATGAATGCAAACACGTGGAAAGCGCAGCCCAGAAACGAGATGTAGCTGCTGTCAGTCAGAGAGTTGAGGATGGATTTGGGGGCAGTGACCTAGATGTAGCAGAGGTCGAGGATGGACAGCTGCCTGAAGAAGAAGTACATGGGGGTGTGGAGGCGCCAGTCAAAAGGGGTGACGGTGACGATGAGGAGATTCCCCATCAGGACGGCCGGGTAGACCAGGAAGAACAGAATGGCATGGACCCTGCAGCTCCCAGACTCCTAAGAATCCCAGGAGGATGAATTCCATCCCCCCATGCTATTGGCCTTTCATAGGGAGAGATGTTTTCCAGCCTGTGTGAGTTAAAGGACAATTGGAAAATGAGAAGAATGGTAGAGAATAGGAAGATCAGGGGAACCATTCCGGCTCCCATGTACACTTGCACAGTTTTGATCCTTCCTGCTTCTGATGCGCTAAAGAATTCCTGACATTCCTTTACTGCCCTCATCTTTGTGTGTCTACCAGGAAGCAGCATGATGTAGATATAACACGAATTAGGAGTCAGAACTAATACCACTCTTCCACCTGTCTACTGTGTGTACTTGGGCGAGTCATTTAACTTCTCTATGCCTCACTTTCCTCATCTGTAAAATGGGCATTAAGACTGTGAGCCCCATGTAAACAAGGACTATGTCCAACCCAATTTTCTTATATCTACCCCAGCATTTAGTACAGTTCCTGGCACTTAGTAAGTACCGCTAGACCCTCTCTGCGTTGATTTTTAAGGTGTGGAGGAGGAATCACATGAGCAGGTTGGAGTAGCCTCTATATTCAGGGCCTTTTTAAATGCTATTTGTTAAGCACTTACTATGTGCCAGCCACTGTACAAACTCCGGGGTAAATACAAGCTAATTAGGTTGGACACAGTCCAAATAATAGTAATAATAATAATAATGGCATTTGTTAAGTGCTTACTATGTGCAAAGCCTGTTCTATGCGCTGGGGAGGATACAAGGTGATCAGGTTGTCTCATGTGGGGCTCACAGTCTTAATCCCCTTTTTATAGATGAGGGAGCTGAGGCACAGTGAAGATAAGTCACTTGCCCACAGTCACCCCTTCCACTACTTACTGGATACATCCTCCCTGAACTTTGGTCATTCCAGGAAGAGGAAGGGGTAGGAATTCTGCTAGGAGGCAGACAAACCCAGGTAGCCTACTTTCTTGTTAGTATGT